>NC_084555.2:23170000-23327500 GCF_033978685.3 Nerophis lumbriciformis | reverse complement strand
TTAAGACCGCTCACAAAATGGCCCTCTTGAAGAAACGGTCAAAAAGTGGCTTGAGGATGGTCTGTAAAACCAAATCTACGCACAATTTGGACCAAAGCACCACCATTACATGTTATGTAGACCAGTCTTTTTCAACCACTGTGCCGCGGCACACTAGTGTGCTGTGAGATACAGTCTGGTGTGCCGTGGGAGATTATCTAATTTCACCTATTTGGGTTAAAAATATTTTTTGCAAACCAGTAATTATAATCCGCAAATTATGTGTTGTTGTTGAGTGGCGGTGCTGTCTGGAGCTCGGCAGAATAACCATGTTATACTTTTCCATATCAGTAGGTGGCAGC
Organism: Nerophis lumbriciformis; assembly: GCF_033978685.3. Classification (NCBI taxonomy): domain Eukaryota; kingdom Metazoa; phylum Chordata; class Actinopteri; order Syngnathiformes; family Syngnathidae; genus Nerophis; species Nerophis lumbriciformis. The sequence continues at coordinate 23,327,159 of NC_084555.2, read as the reverse complement.
AGGTAGCTAATTGCTTTGTAGATGTCGGAAACAGCGGGAGGCAGTGTGAAGGTAAAAAGGTTTCTAATGCTTAAACCAAAAATAAACAAAAGGTGAGTGCCGCTAAGAAAAGGCATTGAAGCTTAGGGAAGGCTATGCAGAACGAAACTAAAACTGAACGGGCTACAAAGTAAACAAAAACAGAATGCTGGACGACAGCAAAGACTTACTGTGGAGCAAAGACGGTGGCCACAATGTACATCCGAACATGACATGACAATCAACAATGTCCCCACAAAGAAGGATAAAAACAACTGAAATAGTCTTGATTCCTAAAACAAAGTGGATGTGGGAAATATCGCTCAAATGAAGACATGAAACTGCTACAGGAAAATACCAAAAAAAGAGAAAAAGCCACCAAAATAGGAGCGCAAGACAAGAACTAAAACACTTCACTCAGGAAAACAGCAAAAAACTCCAAATAAGTCATGGCGTGATGTGACAGGTCGTGAGAGTACACCTACTTTGAGACAAGAGCTATAGTGATGCATGCTTGGTTATAGTTTAAAGTCATATCCAACAATTGCGACAACTTTTTACAGTCAACTGAGTTTGTTTTTTAATGATTTCTGCTGGTGGTGTGCCTCCGGATTTTTTCAATGCAAAAAATGTGCCTTGGCTCAAAAAAGGTTGAAAAACACTGATGTAGACCATAAGGAAGTGTTGTAAATGTAGAAAAAAAATCATAAAATGACCCCTTTACCTCTAAACACTTGTATCTCAAATAAACGTCGCCCTCACACTCACTTTCTTCCTTCTCATGCTTGGAAAACCAAGTTATGTGGATGTCTAGCTATATGCTGATACTTGCGAGTAAGACCAGATATTTTGATCGGATCTCACGGGTTCACTGTGGTCTTCGCTACGTCAACTAATGGCAGAGATGCTTGCAACTCCAATGTTGCTCGCGACTTAGAGCATAACAATTAAGTGAGAGACAGCTGTTACCCCAAAATACTCCTAAATTGTGGCACTGTTAAAGGGGAACATTATCACAATTTCAGAAGGGTTAAAACCATTAAAAATCAGTTCCCAGTGGCTTATTATATTTTTTGAAGTTGTTTTCAAAATTTTACCCATCACGCAATATCCCTAAAAAAAAAGCTTCAAAGTGCCTGATTTTAACCATCGTTATAAACACCCGTCCAATTTCCTGTGACGTCACATAGTGAATACAAACAAACATGGCGGAAAGAACAGCAAGCTATAGCGACATTAGCTCGGATTCAGACTCGGATTTCAGCGGCTTAAGCGATTCAACAGATTACGCATGTATTGAAACGGATGGTTGTAGTGTGGAGGCAGGTAGCGAAAACGAAATTGAAGAAGAAACTGAAGCTATTGAGCCATATTGGTTTGAACCGTATGCAAGCGAAACCGACACGACAGCCAGCGACACGGGAGAAAGCGAGGACGAATTTGGCGATCGCCTTCTAACCAACGATTGGTATGTGTTTGTTTGGCATTAAAGGAAACTAACAACTATGAACTAGGTTTACAGCATATGAAATACATTTGGCAACAACATGCACTTTGAGAGTGCAGACAGCCCAATTGTCATCAACTAATATATTGTGTAGACATACCCTCATGTCAGCAGGCCAGGGAAGCTAGGGTCGATATTCTTCTCTTGATCATCTTCGGTGGCATAAGGGACGGTGTGAGCCAAGACATCCAGGGGGTTTAGCTCGCTCGTCTGCGGGAACAAACTGCCGCCATTGCTTGCCGTGCTACCGAGGTACTTTGTCCCTGAATTGCTCACACACTCCGGCAGATTCAATTGGGGGTCTGGAGGCAGATTTCTTTGACTTTATCGTTGGAAATGCATCTGCTTTGAGTGTCGCAGGATACCCACACATTCTTGCCATCTGTGTCGTAGCATAGCTTTCGTCGGTAAAGTGTGCGGAACAAACGTCCAATTTCTTGCCACTTTCGCATCTTTGGGCCACTGGTGCAACTTGAATCCGTCCCTGTTCGTGTTGTTACACCCTCCGACAACACACCGACGAGGCATGATGTCTCCAAAGTAGGGAATACAGTCGAAAAAACGGAAAATAACAGAGCTGATTTGACTCGGTGTTTGAGAAAATGGCGGATTGGTTCCCGATGTGACGTAACGTTGTGACGTCATCGCTCTGAGAGCGAATATTAGAAAGGCGTTTAATTCGCCAAAATTCACCCATTTAGAGTTCGGAAATCGGTTAAAAAAATATATGGTCTTTTTTCTGCAACATCAATGTATATATTGACGCTTACATAGGTCTGGTGATAATGTTCCCCTTTAAGTGGCGTTACCACTGTAATCCAAAATGTCTGACAAAATCCCAGTGTTTGACTGTCCTGCCTTACATTTTGCTGGTCTTAAGACGGAGGAATGACATGCTTGCTTTTCTTTGCAGTTTACCAAATCTCTAAAGCACTTTGGGGAGGAGGAGGGGAGGATGCAACCCGACGAGTTCTTTGGGATTTTCGACACCTTCTTGGGGTCGTTCAGCGAAGCTCGTCAAGACCTAGAAAACATGCAGCGACGCAAAGACGAGGAGGAGAGGCGGGCACGCATGGAGGCCATGGTAAGACACTTTGCTCACAGTGTCCAAGGTGCCACCGTTTGTGTTACTAAACAATCGCCTTTCCGTCGCCAGCTGAAGGAGCAGCGGGAGCGGGAACGGCGGGCTAAGAAGAGCGGGGCCACGGAGGAGGTCGGAGGGGAATTTGACGACCTGGTGTCGGCCCTGCGTTCCGGTGAGGTTTTCGACAAAGACCTGAACAAATTCAAAAGGAACCGCAAGCGTTCTGTCAACCAGCTGGTGGAGGGCGGCGGGCGCGAACGGGCCGTCACAAAGGTCAACTACTAGGGGGACGAAGGACGCCTGCTGAGCTCAGCCCCGATGGTGTGACCATACGGCATGTGCCACTTGTCACCCTTGGACCGTTATGTGATCACATGATCAGGACGCAGGGCAGGTGGGATACTGAGCACAGACCCCTGTGACTTTTGACCTCTGTGCTTCACGCCATGTCACTTCTTCCTGACAAAACCCCTCAAGTTTGTCACAGTCAGTCCCTCTGCACCAACGAAAAGCAAGGATTGTAAGCTCCTCCACATCTGGAAAGCATCTGGAGAAAATGGACAAAAAAAATGCAACCTAGCTGACGGTCATGTGACCTTTCGCGTTGTGCTGCCATCCAGCAGTGCCAAAACGTGTGCAAGTGTTCTGAAAGCAAACCAGCAAACTGCAAAGGTTGGAATTTTGTACACAAAATATTTCCTGTTGGTGCTCCACTCCTTCATCGCTACACATTCTGCGCTTTAAGTTTTGTGTTGTTTGCACTGCAGCTCTTATTGAATGCTCATACTGTGTGTGTGTGTGTGTGTGTGTGTGTGTGTGTGTGTGTGTGTGTGTGTGTGTGTGTGTGCGTGCGTGCGTGCGTGCGTGCGTGCGTGCGTGCGTGCGTGCGTGCGTGCGTGCGTGCGTGCGTGCGTGCGTGCGTGCGTGCGTGCGTGCGTGCGTGCGTGCGTGCGTGCGTGCGTGCGTGCGTGCGTGCGTGCGTGCGTGCGTGCGTGCGTGCGTGCTCTCTTTTTACACGCCAACAAACATGAAGGAAACTGCTTTCCATGTTTACAACGCTCGCTGCTCAGCTGTCCAAACCTTTTATTATGGCTAACATACAGTGATTGTTACACTTGCCCTAAATTTAGCCAGAAATCCAGTTTTTGGCGCCATAACCGAGATCCTGACTACTTTATTCGCTTCAGTATCAATTGAGGCTCTTGTTGTGTACGTCAACACACATTTTCAAGATGGCCAAATGCTGCAAAAAAGGTTGAAGACAAGCAATGACAAAGATATTTTAATACATGCATTTCGACAAAAAATCTTAGTAAATGTGGCAAATGCTGCAATGTGAGTAGTGGGCTCAGTGCAACATTGTTTGCATGTTAACACTAGAGGGCAGCACAGTGCAGATTAGAGATGAACAAGAGCAGTGGTTCTCAAACTTTTTTCACCAAGTAACACTTGGCTCTCCAAGTACCACCACAATGACCAACATTAAAATGCAGTAGCATAGCAGGCCTAAGTATTCATTAACAACAATGCAGAGGTTTTATTTAACAGGTATATTTATTTTTTTTGCCACTGTAAGATTACACACAGTTTGAACAGTAACACTGTGTTTGAATATTTAATTAAGTGTACCACAGTTTGAGAATCCCTGAACTGGTGCACACAATGCAAGATGTTGTCATCCTCGTATGGTAATACGTATTTTCTGCTCCCAGCAATCTTAAGAGCTGCAGGGCGGTGTATAAAATATTTAGATTTGCACAGGTTGTAATAACGTAAAAGTACTGCAACACTGCCTGCTACACCTCCCAAAGCACTTGATTGAGCAAGCACTCGGTGTAAAATCCTCATTTACTTTAGACAAGAGTAGACGAAGACACCAGTAGTAGACTTAAAACGTTGTCGATGTGTATGTTGTAATGTTTGTCCGTCGTCGTGACCACTTACTCACCTGGAAGTGCCTCCTGAAGTAGCATTCCTCTTTCCGCGTGGTGCTGCTAATGTATGTACAGTACTGGCTGGTGTTTAAAAGTTTGGGAAGTAATAAAGCCAGCAAACTTTGAATCATTTTGGTGCCCTGAAGGGGAACTTTAAGTGTGTCCCACAGCCGTCTCATCCATAGTTTTGCTACAAAGAAATATGGCAGCACAGTGAGGATCTTGGGATTCGATTAACCTTCCTTAATGTTGAGAAATGTTCCTAAAAAAAACACCACTTTAACCAGCAATGTCTGTATATTTCAGCTGGTCTTTTTTTCCTACCCTCCTTTATCTCTCCAGTTAATCAGTTAGTATATCAAACTTTGGCAAAACCTTTAATCCAGAGCTTTAACCAATATTCTAGAACAAACTATTTACTGAGGGGTTTTGCAACATTGTCAGTATTATTATTATTATGTTTGTTTGTTCCATGTTTGGATGTTTATTATTAGGCCATTGACTGGCTGATTTTTGGAGTGTAAAGATGGAAATCAAATTAGTATCTTTTTCAATGCACTTTTAATATGGGACATTTCCATTTGCAAACAATGTTTTGAGGTATTAGACTTTTTTGAACTGAGAAGGGTGCAGCAAAATAGTGTCAAATGTAGAAAAAAAAAAAAAAGAAGAAGAAAGGAAGTAAGTGAGGTTTTGGAATCCGGCTGGGCCGCTGGAGAAAAAAAGATTGAATGGAAGTAAGGAGACGGTGGAGGACACTGACTTTACATGTCTGTGTTGAATGATGGAATGTGTAGTTTTCTGTCCAAACGTGCACTTGGCATCAGCCTGCATGCCCAAAGAAGCGTGCACACTGTGTGATGTTATGACTTAACCTTGCTTGTGGTATTAAAAACAAACACACAAAAAACATCACTTTGTACTGCCTGAGAAACATTACACACGTTTTTTAGGCTGTATCTGTATGAAGAGTCAGTATTTTTACGGTTGGAAAAAGAAAACGTACCCTTCACAAAAAGATGTACAGTTAGAAAAACAAGTATTTTGTACACCATTCTTGATGTTTGAGATCGAATTAAAACACAATTAAAACATTGAGGAATGTTGCATTTTCCTGTGAATTGTACCTCCTATTTATTTGCCTTATTTAGTTTGATATATTTTGTATGTACACACAGCATTATGAAAAAAATTATATATGAAAATAAAGTATGGTCTGTTGTCATGGTGGATATAGTTTTGAGACCTGTTTAAGAATGAGTTTTGTTTTAATTTCAAAAAAAATATTTTTCTTTTGTATTTTCCTCACCCGCTGCGATGAGGTGGCGACTTGTCCAGGGTGTACCCCGCCTTCCGCCCGATTGTAGCTGAGATAGGCTCCAGCGCCCCCGCGACCCCAAAGGGAATAAGCGGTAGAAAATGGATGGATGGATGGATTTTCCTCACCCGGTGTCCTTTTTGTAGGATTACAATACATTTGTGTCCCTTCCGGAGTAAAGTAAAAAGTTAAATAAACTGCTCAAAAAATAAATAGAACACTTAAAAACCACAATGTAACTCCAAGTCAATCACACTTCTGTGAAATCAAACTCTCCACTTAAGCAACACTGATTGACAATCAATTTCACATGCTGTTGTGCAAATGGAATAGACAGCCTGTAGTGTTTTTCCACTTTACTGTTGAGTGTGACTCCAAATCCAGACCTCTATGGGTTAGTAAATTACATTTCCATTGATACTTTTTGTGTGATTTTTGTTGTCATCGCAATCAACTCGGTAAAAAACAAAGTGTTTAATAAAAATATTTCATTCATTCAGATGGAGGATGTGTTATTGTAGTGTTCCCTTTATTTTTTAGCAGTTTGTGTAGAATGCAAGCACTATAGAATAGTGTATTCATGATTAACAACACTTGCATATATTGTACACTTTAAAAATGCTTGCAACTGTGGTTTAAATGCGTAGGCAGTTGTACTGTCTTACTATGTCCACTAGATGGCTCTGTGTGACAGCAGGAGGACCTTACTTGTTTATTTTACATAACAAGAATTAAACGAATCTTCGTTGACAGAAATGTTGAAATATAATATTTATTCTACACATTTTTACAAGTTTGGAAAACATTATTAAAGCTTCTCATAGGGTACGATAACTTCTGGAAATGACTGTATTAGAATGACCTAAGATGTGTGTGTGTGTCCAAGTTAAAGAAAACAACAGGCTGTCTTCTTATAATGGATTTATCACAATATTTGCAAGCTGGATAGTTTGCTGTGGTCTGGAACAAGATGGCATTTATAAAAAACTATCAGACATGCAGCCAATATTACGTTCAGATAATGTGTCATGAAACATGGAAAAATAAAACTAAATACAGAGAGGACATAAGTAAAGGAAATTAAAATACCTACAAACGAGGCATAATGATGCAATATGTACATACAGCAAGCCTAAATAGCATGTTAGCATCGATTAGCTTGCAGTCATGCAGTGACCAAATATGCCTGATTAGCACGTACCCCAACAAGTCAATAACACCAACAAAGCTCACCTTACGCACAGTATAAAACGTTTGGTGGACAAAATGAGACCAAGTGGCATAAAACATGTATTTCTGTGGCAGCGTCGATAAAGTTATACATGTAAACAAACTGTTGAGTCACAGTCCACACAATGGTGAGTTCACGGGCCGCTGAAACTAGTAGGACAAAACGGCACTCGCCAAATACTCTCATCAGTGAAGCATAAACACAAACCTATTCAGTGGGCTTTCTAACAATTAGGAAGGTGTGTGTCGTGTTTGTCCTCTTTATTGAAACAAAAAACATTTTCACCCCTTTTTTTACATTTTCGAAAAAGCTCCATGGAGCCACCAGGGCGTCGCTAAAGAGCCGCGGGTAGCTGACCTCCGAGGTTTATGGATGAATCCCTCTGCTTTTTTACATAACTAAACATATATTTGACGAGAGAATTACTGACACCCTGTGGCGGTATGATGTTACTACATTTAGTTATTAGGCACTTCCGTGTTTTTTTTTCCAGGAAGTCATAATTAGTACGCTTGAGAAGCATTTCAATGTATTTTATGTATAGTAGACCTCTATGCAACATGGTGAGGTTAAAATACGTACCCTTGTAATGACTTACTATGTCCTTTAGATGGCGATGAGACATGTACATGACTAAAAAAAATGTTGTCCATTTAATGTACTGACAACTTTGTGGCTCTATGATGTGACTGCATTTAGTTACTACACCCTCGTGTTTATTTCAGGTTACAAGGTGGCTCGAGGGAAGGAAAAAAAACTCATATACTGAGGCAAAATGCTTTCATTTATTAAATCATACTCAAAAGTAAATATTGAATTCCAGGAGATTCAAAAGAATCCGAATGAGACCTTGACATGGTCAAGCTTTAATCTTCTTCAGGCTCCTCCTCGCCTTCCCCTTCATCCTCCGCGGTGGCGTCCTGGTACTGCTGGTACTCGGACACCAGGTCATTCATGTTACTTTCAGCTTCGGTGAACTCCATCTCGTCCATGCCTTCGCCCGTGTACCAGTGCAGGAAGGCCTTCCGCCGCAGCATGGCCGTGAACTGCTCGGAGATACGCTTGAACATCTCCTGGATGGCCGTGGTGTTGCCGATGAAGGTGACGGACATCTTGAGGCCGCGGGGCGGAATGTCGCAGACGGCGGTCTTGACGTTGTTGGGGATCCACTCGACGAAGTAGCTGCTGTTCTTGTTCTGCACGTTGAGCATCTGCTCGTCCACCTCCTTCATGGACATGCGCCCCCGGAACATGGTGGCCACGGTGAGGTAGCGGCCTTGACGCGGGTCGCACGCCGCCATCATGTTCTTGGCGTCGAACGCTTGCTGGGTAAGTTCGGGAACGGTTAAGGCTCGGTACTGCTGGCTCCCCCTGCTGGTCAGGGGGGCAAAGCCCGGCATGAAAAAGTGCAAACGAGGGAAGGGCACCATGTTGACGGCCAGTTTACGCAGGTCGGCGTTGAGCTGACCCGGGAAGCGCAGGCAAGTGGTGACTCCGCTCATGGTGGAGGACACCAGGTGGTTCAGGTCGCCGTAAGTGGGCGTGGTCAACTTGAGCGTGCGGAAACAGATGTCGTAGAGAGCCTCGTTGTCGATGCAGTAGGTTTCATCCGTGTTCTCAACCAGCTGGTGGATGGACAGCGTGGCGTTGTACGGCTCCACCACCGTGTCGGACACCTGGTGAAGACACACAACCTCAATCATCGCACTCACGCTGTATCACAAAGACGCTCACCTTGGGGGAAGGCACCACGCTGAACGTATTCATGATCCTATCGGGGTATTCCTCACGGATCTTGCTGATGAGCAAGGTTCCCATGCCAGATCCTGTTCCACCGCCGAGAGCATGTGTGAGCTGGTAACCTTGCAGGCAGTCGCAGTTTTCCGACTCTTTGCGCACAACATCCAGGACCGAGTCCACCACCTCAGCTCCCTCTGTGTAATGACCTTTGGCCCAGTTGTTACCAGCACCGCTCTGACCTGCGCAGGGAGCAACAATACTTAACCAATTTGGACTTAATGAATACACACATTTAATTAACCCACCAAACACAAAATTGTCAGGTCGAAATATCTGCCCGAAGGCTCCGGACCTCACTGAGTCCATGGTGCCTGGTTCCAAGTCCACAAGAACAGCGCGGGGCACATATTTACCACCTTAATGCAAAAAAATAACAATGTAAGTCAAAAATTGAGAGGGAGCCACAAAACCTTAAAGGTAACGGCAACCTGTGGCTTCATTGTAGTAAACGTTGATCCTGTCCAGCTGCAGGTCACTGTCTCCGTGATACGTCCCAGTGGGGTCAATGCCATGCTCGTCACTAATTACTTCCCAGAACTGCAAACAGAAAAGAACATCATCACAATTGAACGCAAGTAATGGGCAAACGCAGATCACGGGATGTGTGTGCGGACCCCGTTTCGCATGAAGAAGCGCATGTAAAATGGCCATTTATGAATGACACGCTTCATATGAAATGTTACCACAAATGTATTGCTAGCTGCTGCCTGCTCCATCACTGATTAGAATATAATGGCATATTTCCCCATGCAATCACAATACAATCAATGCAAGTTTGATTGAAAATAATACAAATTGTTATAATTTAAAAAGTGTGAAAAAAAACAATTTAATTGGGCAGCCCTGAGTTGGTTAGGAGATTATATGAAAAATAAAAAATAAAATGTCTTTGTTCGTTCATCATAAACAATTAAATATATAAAGGCCAGAAATAAACTATTGTTAGGTTGCAGGTTTACATAAAATCTACATTTATAAAGTGTGTTAGTAGGATTACCAAAATGTTCCTTGTAGAACTACACAAAAACAATAAATTGTTTCAATGTAAGGTATGTTTGCCAATTGGAATTACACCAAACGTACATTAACTGTAAAGTTTACAGTACATGCTAAAGGGCCAAACAAGGGGGTCAATGGGAAGTATTTGGATTTAGCCTTAAAGCTATTTATTTTGTTTACATACTGGTACTGAGCAAGTACCCGGATGTTAGTAATAGCAAGTTAGCTGTGCGAGTGCAACATCCGGGTACTGAGCACTGGAGTCGACACGTCCTAAATGGCGAGTGTGTAATCGTCACTTCGTCATGTTGGCCAAGGAGAAGATGAGATACTCGAGTGGATAAAATCCACAGTAAATAAGGCGACAAGACGACTGAGCATCATTTCCGGTAAGTGCGCAACGTCACTGGCAGATATGGGACAACACATGGCCGTCGAAATTCGCGCCCTGACGTGACGTGTACATGACATAAGTACTAATTTACATAAGTGTACTAATTAAAACGTGACGTTTACATAACATACATAGGTGTACTAATTAAAACGTGACGTGTACATAACATACATGTACATAGGCGTACTAATTAAAACGTGATGTGTACATAACATGAGTGTACTAATAAGTGTACTAATTGTACATAACATAGGTGTACTAATTAAAAAGTGACATGTACATAACATAAGTGTACTAATTGTACATAACATAAGTGTTCTAATTAAAACGTGACGTGTACATAACATAAGTGTACTAATTGTACATAACATAGGTGTACTAATTAAAAAGCGACGTGTACATAACATAAGTGTAAAAATTGTACATAACATAAGTGTACTAATTGTACATAACACAGGTGTACTAATTAAAACGTGACGTACGTGTACATAACATAAGTGTACTAATTGAAACGCCGCCTATGGGTGGTATTTAGTAGAGTTGGAACGTGGTTAAAGGAAAAATATTGTATGTTTAAAATGATAAAATCATGTTTAAGGAGAGTGAAGACACGAACTAGCAGCCTCCCAAGTTTCCTCTAAAGTTGAGTTTACAACCCCCTGGCGCTGCTTTGTACAGTTTTTGTACTTGTTTTTGGTTATTATCATTTATTTGCTTGTATGTAAATGTTGATTATAAATAAAGGTTTATAAAAATAAAAATAAAAATGAGTTTCCTGTAAGGGGAGGGGGAGCAGGTAAGTTCCCATATCTAAAAGGGACCCGCGGGCAACTACTACTGCAAACATTAGTTCCGCTCTTTACATTAACATGGATCCAATTAATGTCTGCTTCACACCTTTTATGAATAAAAAGTGATGAAATGTAATAACACATCACATGTGCATGTTAATTAGCACAATGCCGCCGCCTAGTGGTAAGTAGTGGCGCGTCATAATATTAGTCATAATTCAGGTCTTTTTTTTCTTTTTTTTCTAACATAAATGTGTCTACCGTTTAGTAATTGTATGCAAAATAGTAAATCGATGACTTACCTTGGCACCGATCTGGTTACCACACTGGCCGGCTTGGATGTGCACGATTTCCCTCATTGTCGATGTAGAAGTTGTGAAGAGGAGCAAACGTCAAAAGGTTTTCCAAGGCTTCAACTGTTGTTTTCTTTATTTTCTTCGTCTTCTTTCTCGTCTCCCTCTGTCTTTCTGGCAATAGAGTCTCCTCCACTACGGCGGGCTCCTGTACGCCAAATCGTGGCCCCCCGTGCACAAACACACTCCCCTCTGTCACAGAGGTGCACGGTCACCGCACGCGGGCACATGGAAGCGTGCACGCAGGTGACGCCCGCACGTCGACTTCCGAGTTACCTTGAACGATGACTCATGGTTTGTCACTGCAAGAGTGACATACGGTGACATACTCACTCATGCATCACATCATCACAACACGTTATGTACGCCTCATTTGCAGCGCGACGTCACACAACAGAACGTGCACCTGCGTTTCTATGGAAACACTGTGCAAAACTACTTGAAATATTTCATTTTACAAATGAGTAAACATTTTTATTGCAATTATATTACATCTAAAAAGATAAATGATTTTAAAAGCATTGCAACCTGCAGACAACTAACAGTTATGTGACATCTCTATAAACACGTGTATCTCAAAAAAATAGTTTCAGTGATTCAATTAAAAAAGTGAAACTCATATTCTATAGAGTCACTGCATTTAGGATGAAATATTTCAAGAATGTATTAAAAAATGTGATTGTGAATATTGTAAACTATTGCTGTAGCTTCTTGAGCACCTAATCGGTCTCTCTTTCTGAATTAAACTCTTGAACTCAAATAATTTTTGCATTTTATGCAAATTTGCCAAGATGCACCTTCTATAGTAAAATTAAAAATCACTCTGGATAGTGCGAAAAGGAAATGAGATGAGAATATTTTTTCTATATGAATAAAAAAAGTACTTAATGATGAGTTACAAAAGACACAATTCCTTCAACTTTTTATTTAAACAATTATATAAGCTATATATGCAGGTCACACGTGAAGTAAAAACATTTTGTAATTAACAGAAATAGTGCCTTTAATAATTAAAAGTATATATGAACAGCTCACATATTCTCATTATTTACCATTTTAATGTAAAGCTTATACATTGCATCATTTAGGTTGCAACATTTATTTTTGAACATATGTAACAGTGAATGGCTGGTCCTAATCAAATAAATTAAATGCAGTTTTACGTTTTGCAGTCCAACAGAAAAAAACGTCTGCGACATTGCCAGGTGTAAGCTACGATAATTATATATTTATACAAAAATGTTAACCTGTTTGATCAGTAGTTGCACAAATCCTATAATGTCGCAGCACGCACACGACATGGATACAATGTTGAGTACACATAAATTTCCTTTAAAACGAATTTGGAAGCAATGTTGCAAAATAGTTGTATTTGTAAATTGAGACAATGTTGTTGTCTAGCACTGGATCCACGTTGTTGGTTGGAAAATTACCAAATTTCAGTGGTCAAATTAACGTCACAACCTGACATTAAACGTCAAAAAGCATGTTGTTTCAACGTTGTATTTGTGTTGTAAAATATTAGTTTGGAAATTACCAAGACTTATTGGTCAAATCCATGTCAGAACCCAACATTGATTAAATGTCATCAAAAAGCATGTTGTTCCAACATTAGGTTTGAGTTGCTCAACATCAGGACCTAATTCAACACGTTCTCAACGCTGTTTTAATGTCTTGTGCCTGCTGGGGTATGATAACTTGGCTTGAAAGAATGTCATTTTTAATTCAGAGGTGGGAGAGGGGTTGTACAGGTAATTACCATACACACGTGGACATGTACACAGAATGAATTGAAATGTTTCTGTTAATAAAACTTTTGATATCCAAATCGGTTTTAGTTGACTTTTGAACCTGCAGGCAGTACTAACGGTTAACATAATATTAACAATTTAGAGTCCCGGCTACAACCAGGTGGAGTGACAGTGGGAACGACCAATCGCGCGTTAGCAAGAAACGGCAACGTCAACGGATGAGTTTGTGGGCTTTCTTAACAGAAACATGTTTCAGTTAAACAACCAATTTCCACTTGGTGCCCTTGAAAAAGTGCAAGATTTTGTCCACACAATAATTTAATCTGGTAATGCGCTTATTGATCAAAATGTTTTCTGGATTTACTGATGAAAAAGTCCCAAAGATCTATTGGCCCATTTCGATTGATAGGTTGTCGACCCTTGCTCTACATTTTCCGAAAGTGTGAATGTGATACTGTAGTGTAAGGTTGTTCGTCTAGCTTGTCCTGTGATTTGGCTGGGGACCGGTCCAGGGTGTACCCCACCTTTCACCCAAAGTCACACTGTGAGTGTCCTGATCATGATATACTGTACTGATGCCATCTCAGCATGCTCAGCAAATAACTACTGTACCTGGCAGTCCTTGAACAACATCAAGATGACCACAGGTTTTGCTGACTGTGCACTTTACACCTAAATGCAGACAATGAACAATGAAGGGCAATGGCGGAAGCAGCAAATTATAAAAGGTGCTGATGATACAGTCCTTTGATCTTTATACAGTACATGTATACATACATACATGTATGTATGTATATGAAGAAACTGATTCGGAGATCGTTGCTCATTCTAATACTAAAATAATTTAAACGACACAAGGATCAATAAGCCATGCGGACTCCAACAGGAATGGAAAAAGGTTGGGAAAAGGATCCAGATAAGATCATCTAAAAGGTATTCATGAAACAAAGATAACAACATTAACATATTAAAGCATATAGTTTATATTTCTTTCCTGGTGGAAATCAAGTTGTGTCACTCAGCTGAACACTAAAAATAATATTTCCTTATTTGAGTGACTAAACTAAACAATTGTTGTCTTTTTTACTAAACTGCAGAGAGTGCGGGCAGCACGGTGGAAGAGGGGTTAGTGCATCTGCCTCACAATACGAAGGTCCTGAGTAGTCTTGGGTTCAATCCCGGGCTCGGGATCTTTCTGTGTGGAGTTTGCATGTTCTCCCCGTGACTGCATGGGTTCCTTCCGGGTACTCCGGCTTCCTCCCACTTCCAAAGACATGCACCTGGGGATAGGTTGATTGGCAACACTAAATTGGCCCTAGTGTGTGGATGTGAGTGTGAATGTTGTCTGTCTATCTGTGTTGGCCCTGCGATGAGGTGGCAACTTGTCCAGGGTGTACCCCGCCTTCCACCCGATTGTAGCTGAGATAGGCTCCAGCGACCCCAAAAGGGAATAAGCGGTAGAAAATGGATGGATGGATGGATGCAGAGAGTGCTAATGTGGGGTAAAGTGAGATGTATTATGACAAAGTTACAGTACATTTGAACAATATCAAATTACATGCTAAATATATAGAATATTTTTTTTAGCAACAATAAATAGCAATATATGAAATGACCCTGTATATGACAATTGAATGTATATTATTTTAGATGTTTCACAACCTGTGTTACTCAGTGAAGGGTGGATTGATGAGCATTTCAATCCAACAATTATTTTGTCTTTTCTCATCCCTAATTCTCTTTGTGTGAATGCTTTACAGATGCTGTATGTGCACTGTCGGTGGCGTGTTGTAGAGAAAACACACTAAGCAGCACTATGCTAGGCGAAGTAAATGTAAGTTAACTCTGTCGTCACAACCTTGTATCTGCCCAGCATGATGACGCTACCCTTCACACACTATGACTCAATTCATAAGCAAAGACTTCAAATCGGTAAAACTAGTTATGATCAATAATATTCACCATGATGTTCTATTTGTGTCATATCATTGTTGCTCATTTGTTAGCCAAAGTAAAAAGGCAATGAAACAAGACGCCACCTTCCTATTGGTGGGAATCAATCAATGAAAGGTAAGCCAACACTGCCGTCAATTGGTCAACTGACTGACACGGAGAATGGTTTGAAATTTCTACGCAGGCCTGACCATTCGATAATGTTATTTTAACTTTCTTGAGGTGAACAAAAACATTTTTCGGAACACATTAAAACAGTACTTCTCGTACACCTAGATCTCGTACACCCCACTTTTGGTGTGATTAGGTTTCAGGCAAAAATGTTATACTGCAAAATAAGTCAGCATAGAGCCAAACAATGTTGTAGCATTAACAAAGTTATTGAGGGCGTTAGAGTGTGTCACTGAATGCACCACTTTGCTAGCCAAACAGTCAAGGGTAACAAGGACCTTACCGGCTGTCCTTGGTAGTTTTGTAGAGAGCCTGCATTGACATATTGATGGTGGAGATGGAATTTTCTTATAAAGTCACATTGCGAACACAGTAATTAATAACACGACAAGACTGAGTCACCAATGTGTGGGATTCTTTGGTTGGACACTGCAGTCCGCGGAAACATAAGCGGGTAAATGAGCAGGTCTGCTCGGTGCAATATTTGGCCATAATATGACAGATATGGTGTACGCAAACCGGGGCACACCTTTGCCAAAGATTTCATCGACAACCGTGGTATTCAAACTTTGATTTATGAACTTTTCGATTTACAAACCACAGAATAAAAATATGCTTTGGTGTACAAACCTTGTGTCACTGTACGAACGTTTCATCCACCCATTGTGTGCCTCGCAGCACAGCCATTTTGTGCCTGGCAACCATCCACATCCATTGTAGGCGGGCTGATCGATCTCTGGTGCT
The DNA here is from genome assembly GCF_033978685.3 of Nerophis lumbriciformis. Taxonomy (NCBI): domain Eukaryota; kingdom Metazoa; phylum Chordata; class Actinopteri; order Syngnathiformes; family Syngnathidae; genus Nerophis; species Nerophis lumbriciformis. The sequence goes on along the minus strand of NC_084555.2, from coordinate 23,311,111 downwards.
CGTTGTTAGCTCAGCAACGCTGTTTTTATCTCCTGTGTTAAATTATTTTTTTAAAGTGTTTTTTAGCCTTTTTACATATTTTTTCTAGTTTTTCTAGCTCAATAGGAGTCCAAATAAAGCAACTGACAAGTGATGTGTGGTTTGAAACATTCAGGAAGTATCCACAGCATTGTCAACATTAAACCCCCACCCCCTCCAACCTCCTCCCTCCCTCCATCCAAGAGTATTAACCTACAAGAGGATTTTATTTGTATTCTTAATTGAGGGACAAGCGGTAGAAAATGGATGGATGGATGTTGTAGTGACTTAGCTGTTAAAGTGAAGGAGTTTTGTTATATCAAACTGTGTGCGCCACAGTGCTAGTAAAAATGTGTTACTGCAGATGCAAATGAGGACAGTTCAGCAAGTTGTTGTTTTGACTGTTCACCCACCCCATCATACTTAGAGCAATGCTTGTAGATCTTAACAGTTTGTCTTGTTTTTTTTCAAATGTATTTTATTTTTCTTTCACCATGACTGATCATTGTTTTGTGCCTCCACGAAATGTAAACAATTTACGATCTACTTCTGTTGAACCTGAAACTCTATTAAGTAAGAACGACACAGTAAATCCTTTTTATAACTTTTATAATGATAGGATATTCAATCTTATCGAAATTGATTCTAGTAATAAATACAACACATGCTTTGACCCTGACCTGAATTGTCTAAAATATTCAAATGAAACCATCACTAGTGGATACTATAATGCTGAAACATTTAATAGATTACATAAGAGTATCAACTCCAACTCACATGTGTTCCCTACTTTTCACTTGAATGTGCATAGCCTTAATAGTCCTAATAAGTATGGCTATTTTGTAAAACTATCTACTGTATCTTACCTGAATCATGAATGTTCAGTCATTGCTCTCTCAGAAACATGGCTCTCAGAATCAACAAAAACGCTTTATGATATGTCTCTATATAAATGATAAATGATAAATGGGTTGTACTTGTATAGCGCTTTTCTACCTTCAAGGTACTCAAAGCGCTTTGACACTACTTCCACATTTACCCATTCACACACACATTCACACACTGATGGAGGGAGCTGCCATGCAAGGCGCTACCAGCACCCATCAGGAGCAAGGGTGAAGTGTCTTGCTCAGGACACAACGGACATGACGAGGTTGGTACTAGGTGGGGATTGAACCAGGGACCCTCGGGTCGCGCACGGCCACTCTTCCACTGCGCCACGCCGTCCCCAATAATATATATATATATAATGTTGTTCACTCCTGTAGATCAGAAAAAGTAGGAGGTGGTGTGACAATTTATGTCCATAACAGGTTACAATTTTATGCTAAGGATGATCTTGCTTTTGAGCATCATTCAACTGATTTTGAATCTCTGTTTGTTGAAATTCCTTCATGTTATTTTTTTAATGGCAAGAACATTATAGTAGGATGTATCTATCGACCCCCCGATACAGATATAAAACCCTTCAATGCTATTCTTGCATTAACACTAGATGTAATTAATGAAGAAAATAAGGTATGTTTCCTTCCAGGGGATTATAACATTGATCTATTTAAAAAAGATAAATTATGAATTGCTGACTTTCTGAATACATGACTCCAACTGTCTCTATCCTGTGACTTACAGGCCAACAAGTGTTACAAGTTCTTCTGCAACTCTTATTGATAATATCTTTACAAATTCGCTAAATAATGTAGCTCAATCAGGTATTTTGGTAACTGATATATCAGATCACTTCCCTGTATTCCATCTTCCCTTGCCAAATAAGACTGAACATGTGGGAGCAACTAGCAGCCCTAAATTTTGAATTTTTAACACTAGGAATACTGTACGGTTTAAGAGGTTGATTGGCAATATTTCCTGGGATGATGTTTATGAACATTCTGATGTACATAAATGCTTACCAGGAATTCAAGTATTTTAATTCTGCCTTTTATTGCTGCTTTTATTTGATTAAACCCAGGAAGAAAGTGACTGAAGGCCTTTGGAAACCCTGGTTAACAACAGGTCTAAAAATGAATTGTATAAAAAATTCCTCATAAATCCCACTCCACTTAATTCTGCGATTTATAAAAATTTACAAAATAAATTTAATCATTTGCTAAGGATAACTAAGAAAAAGTATTTTTCCAATACATTCATAGTCTCATCAGACTCTAAATGCACTTGGAAAGTTGTCAATGAACTTCTCAACAAAAGAAAATCGAATGCACCCCTACCATCTCAGTTCAAGGATAGTGGCAAGGTGTATAATGACCCTGTTCCATCCATCCATTTTCTACCGCTTGTCCCGTTTGGGGTTGCGGGGGGTCGCTGGAGCCTATCTCAGCTGCATTCGGGCGGAAGGTGGGGTCCACCCTGGACAAGTCGCTACCTCATCACAGGATAATGACCCTGTTGTTATAGTAAATTACTCCTGTGCATAAATCCGGAGATCCAAGACGTTTTAATAATTATCGGCCAATATCAGTGTTACCCTGTTTCTCTAAAATATTGGAAAAACTGGTTTGTAAAAGAGGGCAGCACGGTGGAAGAGGGGTTAGTGCATCTGCCTCACAATACGAAGGTCCTGAGTAGTCTTGGGTGCAATCCCGGGCTCGGGATCTTTCTATGTGGAGTTTGCATGTTCTCCCCGTGACTGCGTGGGTTCCCTCCGGGTACTCCGGCTTCCTCCCACCTCCAAAAACATGCACCTGGGGATAGGTTGATTGGCAACACTAAATTGGCCCTAGTGTGTGGATGTGAGTGTGAATGTTGTCTGTCTATCTCTGTTAGCCCTGCGATGAGGTGGCGACTTGTCCAGGGTGTACTCCGCCTTCCGCCCGATTGTAGCTGAGATAGGCTCCAGCGCCCCCCGCGACCCCAAAGGGAATAAGCGGTAGAAAATGGATGGATGGATGGGTTTGTAAAAGAATGATGCACCACTTGAATGAACACAATATCCTCTATGAACACCAGTATGGTTTTAGGAAAAATCACTCCACCAATATGACTCTTGTTCAGTTGGTTGAGAATATCTATACTGCCATTAATAAGAAGGAATTTGCTCTTGGCATATTCCCTGATCTTTCTAAAGCTTGTGATACTGTCGATTACACTATTTTACTTGATAAATTACATATCTATGGTTTTAAAAATATTACTTTTACATGGTTGTCTAGTTATGTTTATAACCGTAAGCAATGGTTGTTTTTCCTCCAAACTTAAGATGTTATGTGAGTTCCTCAGGGGTCTATACTTGGACCCCTACTATTTGTCATTTACATCAATGACCTGGCTACTGTATCTTTATTATTTACGCCGATTCTGTTTGCTGATGATACAAATTTGATCCTAACTCACAATAAATTTCAAAGCCTCATTAGGGAAGCTAATTCTGGTAAAGCCGTGCTATCTGAATGGTTTCTTGTTAATAGGCTATCACTAAATGTAAACAAAAATCCAAATTTATTGTGTTTGCAAGCAAAAACAAAACATACTATGAACAGAGTGCTAAGATTTCTATTGGAGGAATCGAAATTAGTCAAGTTTCATATATCAAATATCTAGTATCCTAGTGGACGAAAAATGGTCATGGACAGAACACATAGGTTCAGTAACCAACAAAGTGTCAAGATCTCTTGGTATCAGAAGCATGCCTCTTAACTCTTTATTACAGTTTAATGTATCCATATCTTATCTATTGCAATATTGTCTGGGCTAGTACATATCCATCAAATGTACACAAATTACTCATTATGCAAAATACATTTGTAAGAATAGTTACCTCCTCTAACTATTTTGCTCCATCTGCGCCCCTGTTTAGGAAACTAAATGTACAATCTATTTATGATATCAACACAGTTCAGTCCTCTTCTTTTATCTATAAATGTACTTACCTCCCTAATACGCTTCCTACACCTTTCACAGATTATTTTAAGACCAATTCGCAAGTTCATTATCATAATACTAGACAAACTGATAATCTCCGTCCTATCTTTGGCCTTATCACTCAGTTTTCCATCAAACACAGAGGTTCTTTACTCTGTTATAGTCACCTATGTATTGCAAACTCCTCATCTTCACTTAGTAAATTTAGACATAGATTAAGGGCCAGCCTGATGAATCATCATTCTCCATTTGTTCCTACCTTATAATGTAGCCTTATACTTTCTCCCACACACACACACATACACATACAAACACACACTAGGGATGATACTCGAAACCGGTTTTCCCGGTTGTTCGATAAGAAAAGAACCGAGTCTTCGGACTCGAATCCCTTTGTGAGAACCGGTACTCGTTATCGAGACCACTACAGTAAAGAAAACGAGTTGTTTCCTTATTCGAATCCGTGGGAACGAATCCCGTCCCGACCAGAAATGCCCCTTGAGACATCACAAGAAATGACGTCACGTAACTCAGTCATTAGGCGCAGACAGGGAAAGCAGGAAAAACAATGGACCGGAAAAAGCGCTCCAAGGTGTAATAAAGTTAAAAACAAAAGGTATAATCCAATGAATAACTTTACTGAGAGATTTGAGCAGGGTACAAACACATGACGAACACTTTTACGACCAACCGGAAACATAGCAACCAGGCTAGCAACGCACCTCCTTTACGGCAGCTGTCGCAACGTTCTTAAAGCAACCGCAGCACATACAACATATATGACATGATCTCCCTTTTTTAACTTTTGTTTTTCTTTCCTTGTAAACAAAACAAAATCACACTGTATATGTGTTGTCTGTCTAATTCTAAATAATGCAGACGAGGCGTGTTGGCTGAGTTCTTGACGTTTACTTTCACAGCGTGCTCATAACCTCATTCTTAGCTGCAGGGTGGCGACATGCAACAACACTTTTCGGGGCTACCGCGCATGCTCGTCACTCTCGTTGCATGCTGGGTAGTGTAGTTGTTATATTCCCTAGCTCATAACATCACATATTTCCCCCTATAAAGAAATAATGTTAACTCAATAAAGTGTATTTATTTTTTTAGCTTTAACTTTTCATTTTTTAGCATTGTAACCACATTTGCAAACAACTTTTCTCTTCATAGAATTTTCTTTCAATAAAGAAATAAAGTGCAACAATGTCAAAGCATCATAACAAACAGTTATGTCAAATAGCAGCAGAAGTGCACTTTTTGGAGAGCTGTATTATTTTTAGTTTTGTGCCCAAGGGACTGATTTTATTTAACACTATATTATTATTTATACACCTATAGTGATCACAGAGACAGGTTGTTTTTGTGTTACTGTATATATTAGTTTTTCTGAAAAATCCCACTTAATATACAGGTAAAAGCCAGTAAATTAGAATATTTTGAAAAACTTGATTTATTTCAGTAATTGCATTCAAAAGGTGTAACTTGTACATTATATTTATTCATTGCACACAGACTGATGCATTCAAATGTTTATTTCATTTAATTTTGATGATTTGAAGTGGCAACAAATGAAAATCCAAAATTCCGTGAAAACTTGAAATCTCCATCTCCATAGAGCAGGTCAGCAGCAGGAAGCATGAAGTGCTCTAAAATTTGCTGGTAGACGGCTGCGTTGACCCTGGATCTCAGGAAACAGAGTGGACCGACACCAGTAGATGACATGGCACCCAAACCATCACTGATGGTGGAAACTTTACACTACACTTCAGGCAACGTGGATCCTGTGCCTCTCCTGTCTTCCTCCAGACTCTGGGACCTCGATTTCCAAAGGAAATGCAAAATTTGCATGGTTGGGTGATGGTTTGGGGTGCCATGTCATCTGCTGGTGTCGGTCCACTCTGTTTCCTGAGATCCAGGGTCAACGCAGCCGTCTACCAGCAAGTTTTAGAGCACTTCATGCTTCCTGCTGCTGACCTGCTCTATGGAGATGGAGATTTCAAGTTCCAACAGGACTTGGCGCCTGCACACAGCGCAAAATCTACCCGTGCCTGGTTTACGGACCATGGTATTTCTGTTCTAAATTGGCCCGCCAACTCCCCTGACCTTAGCCCCATAGAAAATCTGTGGGGTATTGTGAAAAGGAAGATGCAGAATGCCAGACCCAAAAGCGCAGAAGAGTTGAAGGCCACTATCAGAGCAACCTGGGCTCTCATTACACCTGAGCAGTGCCAGAAACTCATCGACTCCATGCCACGCCGCATTAACGCAGTAATTGAGGCAAAAGGAGCTCCAACCAAGTATTGAGTATTGTACATGCTCATATTTTTCATTTTCATACTTTTCAGTTGGCCAACATTTCTAAAAATCCCTTTTTTGTATTAGCCTTAAGTAATATTCTAATTTTGTGACACACGGAATTTTGGATTTTCATTTGTTGCCACTTCAAATCATCAAAATTAAATGAAATAAACATTTGAATGCATCAGTCTGTGTGCAATGAATAAATATAATGTACAAGTTACACCTTTTGAATGCAATTACTGAAATAAATCAAGTTTTTCAAAATATTCTAATTTACTGGCTTTTACCTGTACTTTGGGTAACAACAGTCAATATTTATCTTTTTTATTTTATTTTTTTAGGGGGGTAACAGTCAATATTTATTTATTTATTAGATTAAATTTTTTTCTTATATAATAAAAGTGAGCTTTTGTTAAACCAAATATTGTGTGTTTTTTTCCATTTGCAACAACCTATCTGGATTTGATAAGAGAATCGATAAGGAATCGGTTCGATAAGAGGATTCGATAATAGGCTCGAACTCGATAATTTCTTATCAAACATCATCCCTAACACACACACGTACACACACACACACACACACACACACACACACACACACACACACACACACACACACACACACACACACACACACACACACACACCTAGACTCAATCCACACAAGGTAGACTACTAGTTATCTTGTTTTTTCTATATACTATGTTTAATTTAGTTTGTTAATTTACTGCTTTAGGTGAGAACCTTGCATAAGCCCTTTTGGGTTTCTTTTCTCGCCTGCACTTTTTTCTTATTACTTATTACGTATTTTTAATTACTCATTTCTTGTCTCTGTATTTTTTTTTTTACAATGTTACATTTTTTACTGTTTATATTGTGCGAATAAATAAATACTGTATTTTTCGGACGATAGGGCCCACCGAAATATAAGGCGCACTGCTGATGAGCGGGTCCATTCAGGTCTATTTTCATGCAAAAGGTTATTATAAGGTGCATTAAAGGGGTCATATAATGATTTTTTCTACATTTAAAACACTTCCTTGTGGTCTACATTGCATGTAATGCTGGTTTTTTGGTCAACAGTTTGCAAGGATTAGGTTTTACAGTCGCATTCTGACCGTCTCTTCGGAATGTGCCGTTTTGTGTGGCTCCACTCCAACTGCATCTTCTCCCCGTCATCTTTGTTGAACCGGTAGTTTTTAGCGCTTCCATATCGAGTCTACTAACAGATATACGTTGGAACTGGACGCTACTTTATATTAGAAATGGCAACACCGGAGGATGAATGCCCCACAACAAGAGGATGGAGAAAAAGGAGCTTTTTTGACTACAATGGCGGACGTGCGCACATTTTCGGGATTTATGCAGATCTTAAATACACATCAGCAGGTAACAATAGGCAAGTAAAGTCGGTTTTGGGTAATATTGTGAAACAAAAGGCCAGATAATATGTCTCCTGCTAGGTGTCATTTTGGGGTCCTGATACACACCTTAATAAGACCTGTATGCTGAGGCACAGTCCGTCTGACTACGGTAACCGTAATCCTCCGACAATCCATTTTACTGGAGCTTACCAAAATCGTACTAAAACATTTTGACAAATTATTGAGCGCCATGTGTAATGTTCCATATTCTCAATGAAACATCAAAGTTTTGGTGTTGCTTGCTGACGAGTACTCGCTAGGGTAATTTATTGAACAGGCGCTAACTTGCAGTCCACATGTATATCTTATTGGTGACTGCCACCTACTGGTCACACGTATCATTACTCCATGTACCAAATAAAATTGCTTCGAGGTTGGTAAGCACAACTGGAATTATTACGTATATTAGGCGCACCGTTAAAGGATTGTAAGTGTGCCATAAAGTCAGAAAATTACAGTACGGTAAATAGAAAGTAGCTCCATCACCCCCATGTCATGTTTGTTTGATGTACAGTACTGTACAGTGCTTTATATTGCCTTGAAAGCACACAAACTTTTTCTTAAATATGGACTTTTGTTGAGGCTGGAACTAGGGATGTCCCGATCCAGGTTTTTGCACTTCCGATCCGATACCCATATTGTTTTTGCACTTCCGATTCGATACCGATACTGACCGATACCGATACTGGCCTATCCGAGCATGTATTAAAGTTTAAAGTTATTTAGCCTACTTAGTTGTCAGAATCATGTTGAAAAGGGTTTTAGTACTCTTGATAACAACTAGCCAGCTGAATTAGGGGAGTTTGAATAATACACAATGGTTGGTAACAAGAAACTGACCTGTTTATTCAAGGATAAACACAAAATAGACAAAATTATACATGACAAACAGAAATGGCATCATTGAACTAGGGCTGGGCGATATGGCCTTTTTTTAATATTGCGATATTTTAAGGCCATATTGCGATACACGATATATATCTCGATATTTTGCCTTAGCCTTGAATGAACACTTGATGCATATAATCACAGCAGTATGATGATTCTATGTGTTTTGATTGATTGATTGAGACTTTTATTAGTAGGTTGCACAGTGAAGTACATATTCCGTACAATTGACCACTAAATGGTAACACCCGAATAAGTTTTTCAACTTGTTTAAGTCGGGGTCCACTTAAATTGATTCATGATACAGATATATACTATCAGATATATACTATCATCATAATAATAAATAAATGATAAATGGGTTGTACTTGTATAGCGCTTTTCTACCTTCAAGGTACTCAAAGCGCTTTGACACTACTTCCACATTTACCCATTCACACACACGTTCACACACTGATGGAGGGAGCTGCCATGCAAGGCGCTAACCAGCACCCATCAGGAGCAAGGGTGAAGTGTCTTGCTCAGGACACAACGGACATGACGAGGTTGGTACTAGGTGGGGATTGAACCAGGGACCCTCGGGTCGCGCACGGCCACTCTCCCACTGCGCCACGCCAGTCATCACACAAGATAATCACATTGAATTATTTACATTATTTATAATCCAGGGTGTGGAGGGGGGCGCCGGATGTAAGTGTCAAAAAGACAGCCAAAAGAGTTTGATATGAGAATAAATCTAAAGTTAAAATATAGGGTAGAAATGCACCCATTTGCAGGAAATGTAGTCTTGATTTTCAAAATTTTCTTTCAAGGCTTGCATGTCTACATTAAAACATTCTTCTTCATACTGCATTAATATATGCTACTTTTAAAATTTCATGCAGAGAAGGAAATCACAACTAAAAAAATCTCTAATTTTTTCGTACGGTGTTGATGTGGAAATGTTTGCCTCGGCATTTTGATGGTGTGGACGTGTGGCACCGAATGGAGATAGGCGTCTCGACAGACGTTACAATATTTGAACAATGATGATGAAAACTGTTTTCTCTGTCGTGTCCGTGTGTCGAAAATTGTTATGCGCTTATTTTTTTATTTGATTTTGTGCGTGGCATATAATTGCTATGCGCACAGGCGCACACCTTAGAGAGAACGTTGGCCACACAGCTGCGCTAGCATCACAGCTAACGTTAGCCATGCTGCTACCTGTCTGCTCGGGGAGGGCGTATACGTATGTGACGTATGACATGACAGTATGTGACGTGTGTAAGAAGGTGCGCTTGCTGTCTGTGTGAAGGAGACACAGGAAAGAGTGAGAAGAGCCTGTCGTGTAATGCCAGCAGCTAAAAGCAACTGCATGAGAATCCATAGACCTGTGGATGTGTTGAAGGTGTGCTGGAAAATGCGGAACGGAAATTAGGGAGCGGCAGAAAAGTGGAATGTATTATTTAAATCGGTGCGTTGGAAAACACAGACCGGAGTTTTTTTTTTAAAACTGGATCTGGATCGGCATTTTCCCATGCCTTGCCGACACGCATTTTTTGGCAAATATCGGCGGCCGATCCGATCCAAATATTGGATCGGGACATCCCTAGCTGGAACCCATTATTTATGTTTACATTGTTTATTATGTATACATTTGCTTATACACAAACGGTTGTATTTATGAACCCTGTTCAAGAACCAATTAGGTTCGTATATCGAGGTTCCACTGTTCTAAAATCCATCTTCATCCCTGCTCATGTTCAGTAATCACCTGCTAATTGTGTGATAAATAAAATGTCCGTCCAGCAGGATAGGGAACATTCTTTCACTCACTGGATAATGTTTGTGCTTTCATCTGGTCCACTTTATTGTGTTTCTGGTAGAAGTTGGTGAACTTATTGAAGATGTTGGTGATGGGCAAAGCCACCATAAGCAGCCCGGAGAGAATACACACAGTTCCTACCAGCTTTCCAGCGAGAGTAACGGGAAAAGTGTCCCCGTAGCCCACGGTGGTCATGCTAATGGTGGCCCACCACCAGCCAATAGGGATCGTCTGCAGCTCTGACTCCAGGGACTCCTTCTCGACAAAGTACATGAGTGCAGAGAACATGGAGATTCCCACAAACAAGAAAAGCACCAGGAGACCGACTTCCCGACTGCTGTGTCGCAGCGTGGCCCCCAGAGAGCGCAGGCCCGCCGAGTGGCGAGCCAGCTTTAAGATGCGGAAGACTCGCATCAACTTTAGGATCTGCATCACTTTGCCCACCTTCTCCACCTCTGAGTTTTCACCTTCATCCACCAGACCAACATCGCAAGCCAAAGTCACGTAGAACGGCATGATTGACATCAAGTCGATGACATTGAGAGGGCTGCGTAAAAAGTTCCTGGCTGATGGAGCGACGACTAGACGAAGAATAAATTCTACAGAAAACAGGAGGACGCAGAGGTTTTCAAAGAAATTCAGCACTGGGTCTTCAAGCTGTTTGTTGTTGTGGTCCACCTGCTGGAAGTCTGGCATGCTATGGACACACATGGCCACGATGGACACCAGGACCACACTCATGGATGCAACGGCCATGGCTTTGGCTGAAGTTGAGTACGACGGATTCTCAAGGTGGATCCAAACATTCTGACGCACATTTGCACAGCAGGTGCCGTCAAACAGATCGACTTCCTGGTCCACAGCAGACAGATCTTCTGTGAATGTTTCCCCGCCCACGTCATCGGCTTCATCCAGGAGGTCTTGGTATGAACCGCTACAGCACAAGTCCAGGTGGCACTCCTTGATACCCCAATATTCGATCTCTTGGGAGAAGGACACCACGCACAAACCATCCACCAGGTGCATTTTACCTGTCAGGTAGAAGTTCAGAATGTAACCGAAAAAAAGTGGATTACGGTCAAAATAATACTCCATTTCTGCGGGGATGAAGTCATCGCAAAGCTCCAGGACGGCTTCTCTGGAGTTGCAGCACAAAAGACGAGCCAGGCGGGTCTGAGGGAAGCGGTTGAGAACGTTGTGATCCAGTTTTTGCTTGAAACCTCCAACGTTGACGACGATGAAGCAGTCCTCACGAGGGGGAGGGTGAAGGATCTGTCCATACATCATGATGGAATACAAGCTGGATGGAAATCTCAGAGGGTTTTTCGCCTGTTTACACACACACACACACACACAAATTAGCAATCTGTGTGTGTCATACAATCCGATCCTGGACATGTTTCAGGTTAACACGTGGGTTTCTGTGACACCTTGTTAAAGGAGCTGAATACACAAACACACACACACACATGCACACACACACTCTACCACTTACACCTGCACACATGTCCTCCTGAGAACCAGCATCATCTGCAGTGTTTGTATTTTGCATAACAGGGCAATATTTTTTTCATAAAATGTGTAACTAAAAATAAAGAAATAGACCAAAAACAAGTATCAGTGATACTCAGGAGGATGTGTGCCCGGCAGCACATCCATTGTGGGCGGGCCGATAGTTCTACTGTGCTCATTGGATGAAGAGGAAACAGACACTGTTGCTAGCCACGTGTTGGGCGGTAGCTCGTTAATGTAGATAGATAGATAGATAGATAGATGGTACTTAATTGATCCTTCGATGAGGTGGCGACTTGTCCAGGGTGTACCCCGCCTTCCGCCCGATTGTAGCTGAGATAGGCTCCAGCGCCCCCCGCGACCCCAAAAGGGAATAAGCGGTAGAAAATGGATGGATGGATGATCCTTCAGGAGAGTTCCCTCAGGAAAATTTAAATTCCAGCAGCAGTGTACAGAATTGAGATCGAATTTAAAAATAAATAATGGGGGTATAAATGGAAATAAAATAGCAAATATTACAATAACAATAAATATAAAAAGCAACAATAAGACTAAAAATATAACAGTAAAAATAAGAATATAACAAGAGAAACTAGGCAGTAGTGACCATGTTATTGCACTGTTTTTTGTTGCAGTTTATTTCAGTATTGTTATTGTTTTGCATCCCCTGTCATCCTCGTACCCCCTAGGATGATGTAAACATAAATGAATGATAAATGGGTTGTACTTGTATAGCGCTTTTCTACCTTCAAGGTACTCAAAGCGCTTTGACACTACTTCCACATTTACCCATTCACACACACATTCACACACTGATGGAGGGAGCTGCCATGCAAGGCGCTAACCAGCACCCATCAGGAGCAAGGGTGAAGTGTCTTGCTCAGGACACAACGGACATGACGAGGTTGGTACTAGGTGGGGATTGAACCAGGGACCCTCGGGTCGCGCACGGCCATTCTTCCACTGCGCCACGCCGTCCCTACAACATGGCAGCATAAACTGGTGATAACGAGATAACACAAAATGTAAATGGAGTTTTTTGGTGCTTTCTGGGTAGTTATGTATTGGGTTTTATGGGTGTAATAGAGGACCTCCCATAGGCTCCACTCTAAGCTGACTTTTATTTACAAGTTAGAATGCTTTTTTTTTTAAATCCATCCGTCGTCATGTCTTTCATAATAATTGTGAACGATAGGCAAAATTACAAAAAGTGCAGTTCCCCTTTTAATGTCTCCTTTGTGAGACAAATAGTGTGTTCCTTTGGCCAGGTTATTGTCATTTCGCCACTGTGTTTTTGTGAAAACCGTAATTTATCCTGTGCTGGAAAGTCTCAATTAGAGTATATATTATGGTGATTATTTATCATTATTATTGTGTCACTGCCTTTTATTTTAATTGTTTCCTGTGTTGTCCCCTCATTTTGTACACGGTACGCAATTTTTAAGAAATGTTAAAAAGCCAGACAAAGGGCATGTTTCTAGCTAGTGTTTATTTGAATAAATAATCCAAGAGCATTTGTTCTCTTGTTTGGTGGAAAGTTGTACATTAAGTTATATATTTATGAAATGTAACAAGCTACTTTTGCCGTGTACCTTGCTACAATTCTGCAGGGATAGATTCCCCTGTAGCTTAGCTACATTTAATGAAGAGTAACTTGTACATTTTCCAAGTAGCTGGCCCATCACATATAGCACATGAAATAAAGTAGTTTACCCCACAGTGACGTTACCATAAATAAACGTACAACAATACATTGTATATGTACGCTGAATTACTGCAACTAACCAGAAGCAGATATCATTGATTACATCCAGAGCAGCCATCTTTGAAACAAACTCAGTGGAGGTGAGAATTCTCAGACTTTCTGAATTGGAAATTTTGACTTCTCAGTACGAATGGAAAACAGCATAAGTGCTTTTTGTGTGCAGTGCAGAGGAACTTGGACCTATGCAAACACTTTGGCCGATCCACGTTAACTCTCGATGGGAAATTTGAGTACCATTCAAAAACATGACAGTGTTGTAGGCCTTTTTTTCTTCACCAAAGCATTTCCATCGTAAAAAAAAAAATCACTTTAATGCCTCAAAAGGAGTAACAGGTCCACATTAATAATACATGTTTGTTTATAAAAGCTGATGTTTTGTTAACAAGAACATGATGCTAAAGGTGTTTAATAAACACATTAAGTGCATATATTTCCTCTGTTCTCTTAGCGCATGTAATTTCAAACACGATTGATGTCAATTAAAATTAATATTTTAATTGTAATTAATCCCCAGCAATTTGTGATTTATCTAATTTAGAAATGTGTTCGTTTGACAGCACTAGTATATTTGATTGCGTGTCAATAAAGTGCGGGGAGCAGACAGTTCAATTAAGATGTCATTTTCCCAACGGAAGAACATTCATCTTCACTGGGATTAAATGACGTGCGGTAAAAGCGGTCAAATTGCAGATTTACAGTGAATGTTGGCACCAAGATCACATTTGACACACGCATGCTCCTAAAACTGGTGGATGGATGACAATAACAGACAGAATGTGTGCAAACACAAATAAGGGGTGTCTCCTAAAATGACTCTTTAAATCAATTCAATGTGTGCGTAATTGAGTTCAAAATCATGCAAATGAAAAACCATTTTATAAGATCCTCTTGTCATGGACGTGGTAGAGAGAGGCGCATATCTTACCTGAGCACGAAGTGTTGCAGGTGGACTGCAGTACGTGTCCAGCCGGCGACTTCACTGCAGGGAGGCAACGTGCAAGACAAGACCACTTTTACGCACGGCGCACAGCAGACTGCACCATACTGTGCAATAACACATGTCGTGTGTCATGTGTTTTGTTTCACGTTCAACACATGTTGTACTTTCAACATACGATTGAAGATACATGCAAAATATATTAGGTCATTGGTCATTTCATTAAGTACACCAACACACTAATATTAATACAAGTGTTGTTCATATAGTGTGTATGTGTTTATTCAATTAAATGAAAAGCACTAGTCTATGTTAACAGCAACTCAATTTGATGCAGTTCAGTTCAACAGGAGGCTTTTTTCGATCTAAAATAATGCACCTTTTTCTGATAACAATAAAAGAGACAGGGTGACTTTGTGATACTCTAAGGTAATATACTGGAGACCTTTACCAACTTTACATACCGGTACTAGAATTTGAAATCTGAAGAGGAAATTGGTGACATGTTCATGTAAGGACTACGCCTGCTGCATTTATGATTGAACAAATAGTTTGTCGCCAGCAGATGGCGGACAAGGAGCATCCTTAGAGGCACCTCCACATGGTGTGGCATTCATGGAAAGCATCTTGGGAGCATCTAAAACCATTCAAAATAAAGTGATCTGCGAAAAAAATAAATAATGACTTCAATTGCGTCTAAATATGACCTTTTATTTTCTATACGAAAAACCTACAAAAAGTAATTAACAATCAAGTAATTCACACCAACATTAAATTGTCTTAACATGCACTACCTATTGAAAATAATGTACAGTTTATGTAAATATGATCAAATAAAACACAATTTTACTTGAATTACGGCAAAAAAAAATCGCCATTGCTGCAAATTGTTTCTCAAAATGCGCCATTTAATTTATCCTGTACATCATGTCCTGAAAGGATTGGCTGGATTTGATTGAAATGTACAAACAAGTGTTGAAAGAACAGAGCAACTGTACTGTTGGGGAGCAAAATAAATACTTTTTGTTGTCCTTTTTGGAAGAAGAAGTAGGTTGTCTTCTTTATTTGTAGCTACACTAGTTAAGCTCGAGAGGAGCCAGATGAGGTGGTTCGGGCATCTGGTCAGGATGCCACCCGAACGCCTCCCTAGGAAGGTGTTTCGGGCACGTCCGACCGGTAGGAGGCCACGGGGAAGACCCAGGACACGCTGGGAAGACTATCTCTCCCGGCTGGCCTGGGAACGCCTCGGGATCCCCCGGGAGGAGCTGGACGAAGTGGCTGGGGAGAGGGAAGTCTGGGCTTCCCTGCTTAAGCTGCTGCCCCCGCGACCCGACCTCGGATAAGCGGAAGAAGATGGATGGATGGATGGATGGACTAGTTAAGCTCATGAATAAGGAGAAAAAACAACCTCTCTTGTAGCAAGCCGTGCTGGACATGACAGCAACTTCTTACATTGAAAAACTGTTTAAAGTGTGGAAATTGGGACTGGTTATTGGAAGTTTGTACCATATGTCCCGGCAAGAAATCTGCATTCAAAGAACTCTGGCTTATTAGTGATTCCCAGAGACCAAAAAAAGTCTGCGGGCTATAGAGCGTTTTCTATTTGGGCTCCAGTACTATGGAATGCCCTCCCGGTAACCGTTAGAGATGCTACCTCAGTAGAAGCATTTAAGTCCCATCTTAAAACTCATTTGTATACTCTAGCCTTTGAATAGACCCCCTTTTTAGACCAGTTGATCTGCCGTTTCTTTTCTTCTCTCCTCTGCTCCCCCCTATCCCTTGTGGAGGGGGAGACACTCAGGTCCGGTGGCCATGGATGGGGTGCTGGCTGTCCGGGGTCGGGACCCGGAGTGGACCGTTCGCCTGTGTATCGGTTGGGAACATCTCTGCGCTGCTGACCCGTCTCCGCTCGGGATGGTTTCCTGCTGACCCCACTGTGGACTGGACTCTTACTGTTATGCTGGATCCACTATGGACTGTACTCTCACAATATTATGTTAGACCCACTCGACATCCATTGCATTCGGTCTCCCTAGAGGGGGGGGGGGGGGGTTACCCACATATGCGGTCCTCTCCAAGGTTTCTCATAGTCATTCACATCGACGTCCCACTGGGGTGAGTTTTTCCTTGCCCTTATGTGGGCTTTGTACCGAGGATGTCGTTGTGGCTTGTGCAGCCCTTTGAGACACTTGTGATTTAGGGCTATATAAATAAACATTGATTGATTGATTGAAGTTTAATCTGCTTATAAATTCCCTTTTGAGCAGAAAAATCACTCTATGCCCTTTTTTGTGAGTGCTTAATGTGAATTGGTTGTTTATGTGATATAATGCATGTTCTACAAAAATATACTGAATTATATACAGAAAAATAAACAGAATGTATAAGAAATGATATTCAGCCTACACGGCTGTGACAAAGCGGGCAGTAGTTATATTTGCTGATCTCCTGGCTTAGAGCACAGTGCTTGCACTCGCTGCACATCCAAAAATGGTAGTCCTGGATGGGCAGACCTGTCACGATGCAGGTGGGTAACTTTTCTGCCACCCTAAAAGAGAAAAAGAAAGAAGTGAGTGACAATCTAAGATAAATCTGAGAGTTCATTTAAGAGATAAAAATGCTTTAATTTAAAGTTGTGTGATGTATTTCAGACTAAATCTACCATGGTAATGTAAGTGTGTGCTTGCATTATCAAAGCATTTCCTCCATAGACATTTAATCTTACTAACTCTCTTTGCTTTCTCACCCCTCAGATGCAGCGTCTCGCTCCAGTTTGCGGCTGTTTTTTGGTGCGTGTTTGGTAAAGATCTCCAAGGCCAGATCTTCATAGAGCAGCCGCTGTTCCTGGTCAAGACTCTCCAGAGACTCCAGCTTGATGAAGGCCTGCGAGCACGTGCCGAACGCCTTGCTGGCTGCTGAGCAGATGGCCAGAAGAGAGTAGATCTCCACTGCGGGGATGATGTCATCATACTCGCGGAGGTGAAGGGCTTCAAACACATAAGAAAATACGATTATGTCACCGTATTTACATGGGATCAGCACCTCAGGCTAACTTCTTAAACATGCTTGTCTCATGTCTGTCAAAAATTGATTGATAAATCTTTTTGTCAAGTCTTAGTGATTTTCAGGGTATCACATCAAGACTACTGATTAGACTAATCATGCAAGAAAGCTTATTATTAAACATCTAAAACAGTGTTTCCTCAGTATAGTATCAGGTGTTTAGGTATTTTTGTACAAAGGAATATTATGATAATAAATAATTTGAGTTTAGCTGTCTTATTCAAAGAAAGAAAATCATGAATTGAAAGTATTTATTAGTAAATGATCTATGCAACATGATACTATACTGTATTTACATGTTATTATACTTGTATATTGTTATACAAAATGGAGCTGCCCAGCTGCACTTGGGTGAAAACAATATTTAATTACGTGATTTTGGCATACCACTAGTTAGAGACCTTTTGAGAACCACTGCCTTATTACATCACTTGGGACGTGTACAAACAAATACTTTTACCTGAGAGTGTAATGACTCAGAATTTTAGAAAAGCAGGTGAGACAATTAGATATGTCTAAAGCAATACATAAACAAAAAGTTGAAGGCAATTTATAAAGAAATACAAAAAAGGACAACAAAGGAAACATAACATATCTTAACGGTTTATGTTGTTATACAAACTACATTTGATGAAATGAGGAGTGGGTTTATTATTGTGATTATAGGTGAATGAAGTTAAATATGTATGCTGTTGTATTAAAATACTAGTCAGGTGATAATGTATAGATTAAATTAGTCTGAGTGATGGGGCAGGACAATATAAACTTTTGCTTCTTCCTCCTCCTTTTTGGACAAACATGTCTCTTTTTATTTGTAAATGAAAATATTGTATTGAAGATGCTTTTTTTGTTCAAAATGTGTAAATGGTTTGTTGTGTTTTAAATAAATTGTTGAACTAAACTGAAGTATATTTTTTGTATTTAAGTCCACTTTTGATCCGCTGGGAGTATTTCAGGAAAAAGAAAACACAATTCTCCTGTGATCAGATCCCAATCCTATTTTGTCTGGTGTTGGTGGTCTACCTGTGTGCATGGCGTTCTCTGCGTAACCTTCATAAAGCTGCTTTTGAGCAAGCAGGAAGAAGTGATACGCCTCCGCTCCTCGCCACGCGTTGTCCAGAACACGATTGTCAGAGGACGTTGCGTCTTCCTCCAGCAGTCCAGCAAGTGCAAATGTTGCCTAATAACATCAAAAGTTTAAATGAAAAAAGGAACACACTTGTTTTACCATTTTATAATTAATATTTCTAAAACAACATATCACAAATTGCCTACCTCGGATTTCTTCCCTTTCGTTTTACTCTGCTGTGACGTCTTCTTCTGCTCATGGTGATTTTCTACAAGTCGAGCAGCCAGCACATAAAGCTTCTTCACCCTCTGCGGCCGAGTCCTTTTCCTGGCCTCCTCGTCTGCTATCTGGAAAACAGTGGCCATGAATCTCACATTCTAATCCTCACACAAACACATTTAACTACAAACACATGACTGTGTCCTCGTGTGTCTGGGCCTACATACTGTCCAGGCTTTTTCTTTATTCATGACAACACGCCAGTCAATGAAACATCTTCGGAATGTATGAACATTTTCTTTGTCGTAGTCGGGGAGATTTTATCACCACTTCAAAATATTACCAAAAATAAAGAAAAATGAGCGCCTTACAAATACGTTTGGACCACCACAATTGGGGCAGTGCTACCGTGACACAGGGGGTAGTGCATGTGCCTCACAATATTAAGGTCCTGGGTTCAATCCCTGGGCTGAGGGTACTGGTACTCCGGCTTCCTCCCACCTCCAAAAACATGCACCTCGGAATAGGTTGATTGGCAACAAACACTAAATTGGCCTAGTGTGTGAATGTTGTCTATCTGTGTTGGCCCTGTGATGAGATGGCGACTTGTCCAGGGTGTACCCCGCCTCCCGCCCAAATGCAGCTGAGATAGGCTCCAGCATCCCCCGCGACCCCGAAAGGGACAAGCGGTAGAAAATGGATGGATGGATTATAGTGTCTTGTGTCATTACAACTACGCACACAAGATGGCATCGTAACTTTGCTTTTTAAAAGCACCTGAGGCCTCGTTTATAAAGATTTAGGCTGGACAAAAAATGTGTGTCAGCAGTGGTGAAATGTGCATACACTGCAAATAATTATTTGAGTAAAAGACTGCACTTAAAGGGGAATTGCACTTCTTTGGAATGTTGCCTATCCTTCACAATCATTATGAAAGACATGACGACGGAATTAATTTTAAAAAATGTATTTTAACTGGTAAATAATGCGCAGCCAATGGGATGTCCTCTATTCCGCCCATAAAATCCGATAAATAACCATTAAAAAAACGCGAACAATACTGACTTGAATATTAACCAAGTATTAGTTATATTGTTATTATTATAAAATCTAACGCAGACAAACTACTTGTAGCGGCGCCGTGATCACAGGATTGTGTGCCTATGTTAACATCAAGTGGTCGGTTGTTTTCTCGCTTCCTTGATCCCTGGAAGTTTATTGTAGATCATAAATCATGCATTTCACCTGGATAGAAGAAGGCTGAGGACGTACTCTGACATGCTTGTACACTTTGACAGTCAAATTAGACTCGGAATTGGCAAGAACGACACAATAAGACGCTTGGCACCACCCCCTTTTTCTTCGCAAGGATTATGAGTGATTCTTTATCCAAATGGGAATATATAAACATCCTAGAAGTCTGCATCTTAATGACAGCAGACCTTGTAGAGTAAGTGATGTTTTATTATGTTTGTTGGCTCTCTTGAAGTTTGCAGTAATCAGTTATGTTGTTAAAAAAAGTGTGATGAATTGAGCACAAGATCTTCACCCCAGTGTTCTTCCACTATCATCTATAGATGTTCAATTATAAATAGCTCATAAATATGCTGTTGGACTGTCAATGAAGCAAGATGGAGACGTCTACAAAAATGAAGGCGACATTTGCAGATTATTATAGATTAGAGATTGTATTTATTAAATTGAGCACTGTAAAAAGGTTATTTTTTGGAAGAAAAACTGGAAAAACTTAGCATGAGCTTCACGCATGGCTGAAAGAGTGCGTAGTAATGTGCAGCTTTTTATGCGTAGAATCTTTCTGTAAAAACAAAGTTTGCGGTGAAATTTGCGTTCACACATTTAACCCCTGCACAACAACCTTTAGAAATGAGGGCCCAGGACCATCGTGTATTGAGCAAGCGTATGCACAAAAACCTGGCATACGCACTTTTTCCTAGCAAAGTTGAGATGTATCAAGAGTAATGATAACCTCAGAGGTTATCGGTCATGCTTGTGGGGGCGCTTTTGTGTCAGCGTCCTGGTGGCCATGGTCTGATGACCTCCTGGTGCAGATGGCTCATGTGATAGTGTTTACTCACATGTTTCCTCTGTACTCATTTATGCAATCATTTGTCCACATACAGTAGCTGCATATATGTGTCTGTGTGTGTGTGTGTGTGTGTGTGTGTGTGTGTGTGTGTGTGTTTGGGTTTTGCTTCTGTATCCGTGCGTAAGTATGTGATAATGGGGGATATGGGTCACCGGGGTATTGTTTTTAACTTTGTAAAGCACTTTGCGTTGCATTTCTTTTATGTACAAAAAAGACTTTATAAATAAAGTTTGATTGATTGATTTGTTTGAAGAGTGAACTGAACATGGAATGTGCTGTGATGCACGCCAACTTCATGGTTGGGGTACGCACATTTCTACATGATGTGGATATTTTGGCGACACTCGGGAGTGATGCCTGGGAGACTGTTTAAATAAAGCAATGTCAAACAATTATTCCTCAGAATGATTGATGAGCACATCAGAGATATATGAATAATTAACACACGCCTGTGTGTCCAGTTACACAAACAGACATAAAAGCATTAGCAAAGATGTGCAAAGAACACATTCAATTATCGGTATTTTATCAAGGTACATCAAATACTAATATCAGGCAGCTGAACAGGCTGTCTGGTATTGGTATTAAAGCACAATTTGAAGCAACGGCCAGTTTCCTAATGTAATTAATCGGAGCTATCAACTGCAAACATATTGCTCGCCATCATATGACGAATTTATAAAGGGAAAATTTTCATCCGATCAACGTACAGATCATATGTGATGCGCAAACGTCATGAAGCAACATTGTAGTAATGTGACCTGGTTCCACGCATGATTATTACATTGTAAGTAACAGCATGGTTGGGAACAGACTACAAACTGGCATTGTGTACAATATGTAGCTTCTTGCTGATTACATTTATTTATGTAATTGTCCAAATTTTAATCCCTGCAATGCACATTGCGCATATGTGCCCCCGAAATGTTATATCCCGTCCTGACTCGTAGTTAAAGTTAGTCAATGTTTTTTTTAATTTAAACTCCATCTTAAGATCTTTCAAACCAACCCCTGATAAAGTCTGTGAGAAAAGTGTACTAATGTTAAAAACCTGTGCACAAAGTATGAAATACTAAACCACACCTTTACCCCGGCACATGCACTGTTGCACTAAATTACAACAATATTGGAATAGAGTACATTTTTACACTCCAGCAAGACGCAGAAACTTTCTTTTTTGCTGTCTTGCTCATTATATTTGTGTTTCTGACTGCGGAATGGGAAATCTCAGGTATATGGCGAATTTAAACATGATTTGTGTATTTATAAAGGAGCGTGGACAGGGAGTGGCTGCCAACATGTGCACTCAATTCCACGTTGATTGGGATGCACTAAAAAAATGTGTTTGGGTTAATGCGTGCACACACTTTACTACATCTGAATTAGTTTGTGCGTACGTTTTCTGTATTTGAGCTGACCCCGTTTTTAGTAGGAAATCTACGCAAGTCTTAATACATGAGGCCCCTGTTCTGCCCGAGAAGAAGACTTAGCAGAATGGATCCGTGTTGCCAATTCAATATTCAGAGCGTCTTAGATTGTGTAGTCTGATTGGACACTTTTGGAGATTAAAATGAAAGCAAATATTTCTTAACAACCACCTACAAAGTTAAGTTGTTTTGCGTTTTATGCAACATGGCAAATACACAAATTGGATGACGACATCCACGCCAACTCCTGTAAATGACAGTTATGTGGGAGACACTGAACTGTGACTACAAACAATCTCAGCACTGGGGACAATAAGGCACACAAACCAATATACTACAGAACACATACAAAAGCATGCATACATTTTTGGGACAAGGATATTTGTGGGTTCTATAAATTAAAATAATATTACCATTGAGCCATTTAGTATTTAATTATACTTTTATTTCAGATCACATTGGTGTAGTGTCATAGCAGCTTACCAGAATAATTGTACTAAAATCATACAGTGAGATTTGTATCAACATTAGACATCAGTTTAACACCAATGCGACAATTTGAATATTTATACAAAACACGGCTCCAGCACCCCGCGCGACCCCAAAAAGGGACAAACGGTAGAAAATATAGGGATGGATGGACGTAATAACATATATGTAATAAAACCCATACAGGCACAATGTTTTGTAAAAACATAAAAATGGGTAGTGGTGTAAATTACCAATAATATGAGTAATTTAGTATACCTTAAATATGAGTTTGGCAGCATCAAGAAAATGGTGAGCCTTCTGATACAATTCCACCGCCTCCAAAATGTTGTTCTTCTCAAGGAGATGTGATGCATACTTGGAAAGAAGAGGTTTTATCTCCTTCATGTTGTGCGTCCTGGCAAGTTCCACGGCTTTGTTCCACTGAGGTGAAAGAAATAGACAAAATATATACAATGTAGGTAAGAGAACACCATTATCTGTGGTACATGATACTGGAATGAAGATGGGGAGAACACATTTTATTTTTGTTTTATAGTAGAAATCCAAGTTATTTAATCTGAACACACATCTTTGAGTTAGTGACACGTCTTCTTTACATTTTCATTGTGACGGCTAAGTACAAGAGCCGTACTCACACGGCCAAGCTAAATATCACTCATGTGGTGGACACAGGTGGGAGGACCGCAAGGTGCCACAGTGGCTACTGAGATGTCAAAAAATTCTCACTTGGTTCAGATGGACACACGTGTCAACAGCCGCTTTGGGTTGGTTGCATTTAAGGTAGGCATTCACAGCCTGTTCGCACATGCCCACAGTAGTAAACATCTGGCCAATCTCCTATAGCACAGTGGTGGAAAACGTCAGGAGGTAGGTACTGCAATTCTTGATACTCCACTTGCTACCAGACATTTGGAGACTTGGATTAGGGTTAGAAGTTAGTACTCGACATTTAGCTTACTGGCAAAAGTGTGTGGTTTTCTGGGAGTGAGTTGGTCAGCTTCTCAAGATTGTCATAGTCCTCCAACATGTAATAACATTCTGCCAGCTTCTCTTGGTGGCGGCCCTGATGGTAGTATTGTACCGCATTGACCCTGCAAAGAAAAAAATGCCTTTGAACAGATTGAAAAGGTCATTATTATCTTGTTGCCTACTCAGTGGCCTAGTGGTTAGAGTGTCCGTCCTGAGATCGGTAGGTTGGGAGTTCAAATCCCGGCCGAGTCATACCAAAGACTATAAAAATGGGACCCATTACCTCCCTGCTTGGCACTCAGCATCAAGGGTTGGAATTGGGGGTTAAATCACCAAAATGATTCCCGGGCGCAGCCACCGCTGCTGCCCACTGCTCCCCTCACCTCCCAGGGGGTGATCAAGGGTGATGGGTCAAATGCAGAGAATAATTTCGCCACACCTAGTGTGTGTGTGACAATCATTGGTACTTTAACTTTAACTTTAACTTTAAAAGCTACAAGATAATACAGTCATCCCTCGTTTATCGCTGTTAATTGGTTCTGGGGGGGTCAAACATTTTGTAGAATATGCTAAATAAAAAAATATCCAATGTGGTAAATATTACGGATTTTGAAGAAAGAACTGTATCAAAAATGTTGCCTTTACAAAAATAACAACTCTTAGTTTTGATTAGGACTCAAGAAAATTTTGATGAACTTTGCTTGATTATCTCACTAGATTAAATGCGCTAAATATTAGGAAATGC
Organism: Nerophis lumbriciformis; assembly: GCF_033978685.3. NCBI lineage: Eukaryota > Metazoa > Chordata > Actinopteri > Syngnathiformes > Syngnathidae > Nerophis > Nerophis lumbriciformis. Next base: position 23,286,498 of record NC_084555.2, on the reverse strand, counting down.
AACATTTAAGCTGAGAAGCTTGACATATTAAGCCTGCAACTAATGACTACATAAGAAAACTGTATGTATTATTCAACACCCTGTAAGGATGTATATGCAATCATCCATTAAAATTGCCAATACCACTTCTGTCTGTCAGCAAAGTAGTCTCCTATTGCATTGTAAGCCTGCTCCAGTAAAGCATCATCACAGTCCCCAGAGCCAGTTTTAAGTAGCTGGAGCACCCGGAACCAGTCTCCAAGCTTCATTCGAAGGCTAATGGCGAGGTCCCTAAAAAACATATGACCATTTCATTAAAATGACAAAAGCAAAATCTTGTTCAAAACAAGGTAGTTCAACATACCTGCGGTCCATGTCCAAGTACATCCGCTCGGCTTCTTCAAACCTGCTAAAGTAGGCTGCCACCTCTGCCTGCTTCATGGGCTCGCTCTGCAAGTTTCCCAGACGCTTGACAAACTCTATGCCCTGGTTGTCTTTGCAGCGGACAAATGCCTGCTCAGCGGTCCTTAAATCCAGTTTTTGGAGGGCTGCCTCAGCGAGCAGTCGCCTGATGGGTTGAGAATAAACGGAGGAGTAAAATTGATATTAGCAGGGCTGAATACTGTAGTATGGTGGGAACACAACATAAAACCATGTATGTGCATTTACCAAAGTCTCGGATGGGGATTGTCCTCAATGAACTGTGAAGCGTCTGGGATTCCCACGTTTTCAATGAGAGCACGGCTGTCTCTCAAGGAACGGATTTCAAAGTTGATCAGGTTGTCTTTATTAGGCCTCTCTGGGTCCTGTAAGAAAATGCAGTTCACAGAGCAGCACACATCTCAATTATCTATCATTATGTAGTCTACATCATTAGCTGTAACCACACATATTATGGTCTAGCCTAAAAGGGAGACATGTCAACATGGATAATTTAATAATTGTAAACCTTTCTGCCTTGTGAAATTCAAGCAGCAAAACAATACCTTCATGATTTCATCAAGCAGGACAGATTTGATTTCAAGGTCTTCAAAGTTGCATATATATCCTGATGTTTGTATGGGTTCCTATTTCCAAGACGACATTGAGCAAAGGAATTATGCTTTGACATAAACTCTCAACTACTCACAGATGAACGTGATTTTACTGCTGATATACATTATATTAGATTTTCTACATCTGCTTTGAGATTGCAGACTTTGGTGAAAGTAGCGGTAGTAAATTGATTCAGCTGACACAAAAGAATTAAATCACTCACTTCGGGGTCTAGATTCCTGAAGACATACATCCTTGTCTTCTCCATCATGCAGAACAGATCAGGGTTGTCCTTTGCCCACTTCATGTCCCAAACATCCTTACGTTCAAGCTTTGATGAATCCCCTATAAAAGCCTGACTGCCCGCGGTGTCACCTGAGGATGAATGAACTTCTATGTCCAACAAAGTCAGCACACCTGAGATGTCAATAATGGCCAGACGACTGAAAGAAATATTGAATGAAACATCCAAAAATAAATTTTGACCAAATAGGTTACAGTACTGTGGCACAGTCAATACGCAAAATAGCAACAATCCGAGCTTGCCTGGAGTTACAGTTTAAAGAGAGATGGTGGGCTCTGTTCATTGTGTATCTCTGTATGAGAACAACATTTGGCAGGCTGTATCTGTGGAGGATACCCGATTCCCGGCCCTGAAAACACACACAAACCACAATGTACTTATCTTCTTTAATTGCATGACTAAAAAAATCTAATTGAAGTAAAAGCAAAGATGTACATACCACAACTAATGTTTTATCTGTGGCTGTAATACAACAGATAGGATCTCTTGTTGCCTTAAAAATAAAAGATAAGCGGACAACTTAAATGCTTTTGATATGTTGTCTATGCATAAACAAATGCAACTAATAAGTTAATAAAAAACATCTATATTCAGTGTGCAAATATTGTAAAAAGGGAGCATTAGCCCAAAGAACAAGAATTGTTGGTGAACGAGACACAATGTCACTTACTGTGAAGGCATTTGTGAAGTCTGTTCCATTCTCATTGACTCCAGTTGGACTGCAGTCAATGTGATACACCCTAAAAAGACACAAAGTGAGAATACATTAGAACAAATCAGACGGTTGAACTGTGGTGACTTTTGGTGCAGGTGCTATCTTAGCACTGGCAGAATAGGTGCCAGTCTGGAGTCTCAGTGGCAGTAAATGCAGATGAATGAATTTCATTCAAATTTCAGACACTGACTTTTGGCCTGTGGTTATCTTGCCTGACTGTAACTTTCCATGACCAGCTTGATGTGTACTGTTAGTCTTGGCACAAGCACATTGGAGAAACTTGTTGTCATCCTGTTAAGATTCACTTCCACTACGCGCCCCCCCCCCCAAAAAAGAAATACAAAAATAAAACTCACCTTTCTCTTCCCTCCTTCTTTGTTTTGGTTACTTGGTTAATCTCCAATGCAGTTAATTTATTTGCCACTCTGTACTGCCACAAGTAGAACGCTTCTTTAGATGCAGTGATCACATGTGTTCTGGTCATGGTGACAAACAGAGGACCTAAACAATGACATAAATGGAAGATTTAATTTGGTAGGCTAGATATAGTAAATGTTCCGCCTAAATAAAGCTGTATATCTGAGCACAAAATACGGTGAAAAAAATATACCAAAACAACAAAAAAAGTCAAAAAAAAAGGTGATGCCTTTATGACTATTGACTCAATTCTCCTGTTATTTATAAGCTGCAATACTTGGAGCCTATTTTAGATGACAGTTTTTCAAATCTGTAGACTGAACTATCTTGGCTGTGCCTCCTCAGTAAACACTTGGCTCTACCACACTGAAACGGAATGCTGAATATTTGTGATATATGAAGACACCCACAGCTCACTGTCTATAGGCTATAGAATGCTGTGAGTCAGTGGGAGTTGTTACTGCGGGCGGCAGGAGACAGAGCGCCGACCACCATTTCTCTATCCACAAGGTGTGAGTTCAAACATTGGCTTGAAGTCATTCATCAACATCTTGGTCCATTCTGTTTGTTGGATCAAAAACTAAAGGATAAATAACCAATTAAAACAGTTAGTTGTAACTCACTTATGTCGATGTACTTTGAGTCCAGTGGAGTACCAATTGAGTTGCACAGAATGAGGACATACTGAAAAACAAGCATGAATTGATATTCATTGATCATTCTTTATTTGATCGTGTATTCATTACTGAAGTATGTGTGGTTGTATTTAGCATGCCGTTACCTTTGCATGACTCCCAGACTCTAACTCAGCATTTCCCTGCAAGGAATGCGAAAAAGCAACTAAAGTATATACCATGTATGTACTGTGCTTCTTTCAAAAAGATACAACAAGACTAAAATAGACTTGTGAATTTGGTCATACCTGAGGCTGGGTGTCATCAGCCTTACTAGCCAAAGTACAGAAGTCCCCTGAAGTCGTAATTGACATGAGGCTCTTCACATACTTGACAAACTTTTCGTTGTTTTTAGTATCCCAGAAGATCACACAGTAATCTTGGCGCTCTGGCTTAGTGAAAGCGTACACCACTGTGCTGCAACAGTATCCCCACTGGTAAGAAGCAAAAAAAGAGTTTGGAGTTTCTGAATCATCACTGGAAGGATGTGGAACTTGCCTTAATATTTCCTGCTGGCTATTAGTCTGTTTTTAAACCGACTACCTTTGCCATTTACCTTGTAATCTGGTATGATTTTGGCAAAATAAATGTAGGAGTCGACAGCCAAGCTGATACGCAAACCTCCACCTTCCCAGGCAAGTCCTGTCATCTGCTTCCCAGGAACTTTCAAGGTTCTCAGGTGCTGTGCAAAAAGGGTCGAATAGGATTGAATTGATACTGCAATTCTCTTTTCCACTGAGGTATTAACACACATATCACAGGTAGAAAGAAGGTGAAGAGTGCTTTAGAGCTACAATAAATGTCAAGGTTGATTGAACAAAAAATCAAGCATTGTCATCGTCCAATAATGATTAAGAAGAGGAAGCTAAGATGTCTAATGTTCTGCAATCTGTAATAATGCTTGGGTATTAATTCATATTTTGGGTGATCAAAAATATACTGAAGCCTCTTGAAGCCGGTTTGCCCCTCCCTAGGCTACTTCAGCTATTGCTACATAAAGGAAGCTTATTAGAAATTGGCAAAGAAGCCGGTCTTGGGTCTAGAAAATTTACAGAACGTGTAAGTGAAAATGTGCCAAAAGGCCGTCGGTCAAACACAGCGGTTTTAAGCGTACAAGGTACCATGAGTGAGAAGTTTAGCCCTCTAATAAAAAAGGTAGTGGAGAACATCACATTTGATTGATGGCAAATGCCATCAATCAAATGTGTTGGTTAGTTGAAGTTTATTTTGAACATGTACACAGTTTCAATATGATACATCACATCTTGTAAATATTTTCAATTGTCTTTACAACTTGTCCGAAAAGGAGTGGGAAGAAGCAAAGTTTTTTAATCCTAACCCTTTTCTACTTCTTAGCAACTACTAACACATATGGTCACTTCCTCCTCTCCATTTGTGGACAATTTACATCAATTGATTCTAAATCCAACAGTTTGCTTCATAAATATTTAAGTCAGTTATGATTCACTTAATGAGATGAATGATATACCGGTAAATAATAATATTTTCAATAAGTTCAAGACGTTTATTATAATTCTTCTTTCTTGTACTATTTAAACACTTGCAGTTTGAACAGTTTCTTAAACAAGATCATATTAGTAGTACCATACATTGTTTGACTTCTTTGCTTATTCCAGTCCATAATTGAATTCCACATACTGATATATTAAAAGGTTCTCAGCGTTGTACCTGCATACAAATATTTTAAGTTAGATTTGTGTGAGAGCTTGAAAGAGATCAGTGTGAATATGTATACATTTTGGAGCAAAATTAGGCACTGACCTAAGTACCAGTTTATGTGACAGTGAACAGACCCAGTGAGCCAAAACAAAATGACAATAGAAAAGCTAACCTGTTTTGTAATGCATTGGCATTACAGTAGTTAGTTGACCAAAACACATGCAAACGGAAACATCACCCTCACCTCTCCAAATGGCGTGTAGAACTGCACCACATTGATTTCTACATCTGAATTTGATGGTCTGAGGGAACCAGCCACCGCTATCACACTACCACAATGGTTCCACTGAATACTGACGACATTCATTGAGGTGTCAATGCATACTGGGTCTGCGGATGAAATGCAACATAGCTCAGTGCTTTTAGAAGTTTGAGGGTTAACTGCGGAATAAAAGTTCTGCCTTACTTTCATCGGTCTCGTAACGCATAATTTGACATCTTCCATTTTGAAAACAAATAGCAAGACACGGGCAGTCAGGTTCTATGTAACCGCCTGTTCCTGCATACCAGTGAATACCAGCAATCCTGACAGCTCCAGACAAATTAGTTAGGCAGCTGATGGTCAGTTTCATCTGTAACAGAATGCAGAATGCACATCACAAACAAATGGAGACAAAACACTTTTGGATATTGCAACTGTTTTTGAAGTGATCACCTGCACTGTTCAAGTGCCATTAAGCAAAGGCACAGAACCTGTTCAGTGGTACAACACCCTTTAAACTGTGTGTAAACGGTTTCTTTGTGTGGTGTTATGTATGCAACAGTAAGCCTTTTCTGTAAACTCAATACAGGACCATAAACTGTATTATGTTTAGAATTGGTTAGAAAGGCTAAATTGTTCTAGCATTGTGCCGGGACACAGACATTATAAATGATAAATGATAAATGATAAATGGGTTATACTTGTATAGCGCTTTTCTACCTTCAAGGTACTCAAAGCGCTTTGACAGTATTTCGACATTCACCCATTCACACACACATTCACACACTGATGGCGGGAGCTGCCATGCAAGGCGCTAACCAGCAGCCATTAGGAGCAAGGGGTGAAGTGTCTTGCCCAAGGACACAACAGACGTGACTAGGATGGTAGAAGGTGGGGATTGAACCCCAGTAACCAGCAACCCTCCGATTGCTGGCACGGCCACTCTACCAACTTCGCCACGCTGTTATATTGTATTATTAATATATTATGACTAGAATCAAGACTAAGTTGGGTTATATTTATTACAGTTGACTATTTTTGTAATCTTATGGTTGGAGCATCCATCAATCAGACTGCAGTGCAATATGTTGTTTGTCTCTTCCTCTTGTGCTAACTTGTGAGCTGGAATCACAAGACCATGTGAAAAAACTGTCTCCAACACAAAGATGTGTGGCTGCACTGCATTCCATCTACTGGATGCAGTAAAAACATTTGAGAGTCAGTCTATTGCCATAAAGACTCTAAGACAACCAAGGTGTAAAACATGTTTTACCTTGATTTATCTTTTTTAATCAAGTTTAGAATATGCAAATACTCACTATGAAATTGCCATGGTTATCAAAGATTTGCACTTCTCCATTGGCCATGCCAAAGAGCAGGATTTTGCTGTCTGGAGACCATGCCACATGAGCCAGCTGATTTCCCTTCAGCTCCTTTCCCCAAATCCGGTTACCTCGAAGAAAAAAAAAACCTTTATCCAAACTTATATCCACTCCCACAAGTGTGTGAACAAAGCAGTTCTTCTCAAGGAATAAGATTGGATTTTGTACTAATCTAAATGGGAAAATGTTATAATCCCGACTAATTATATTTCAGTTATGAAATTAATTACCATCGACAGATCCAACAATGACTGCACCATCTTCATACACAATGCATATCTTTTGGCCGTCAGCATTCCAACTCATGCTCCTCACAACAGACTTGTTCCTGTTGTTTATCATCTCTTCGTACCACGTACCTTCAAAAAGGAAGAATAACATTTACTGAAGCAACACTTAATACAAGATGGTAATCGGATAATAGTCAGAGGCTGCAAACACCTTTGTGGAGCATCCATACAATGATGAGTCCGTTCTGGTCGCTGCTTGTCAGTTTTTCATATTGTTCGTTCCATGTAACCACTTGTACTGCACCTGGAAGTGTAGCAATGTTTACATGGTGTCTTATTATTGTTTGCTGGTGCCTGATTTCTCTTCAAAGGGAAATTGCATTTTTTGAGAATTTTGCCAATAATTCACAATCCTTATGAAAGACAATAGCACATTTGTCTTTTTATTTAATGCATCCAAACTCGTTAATAAAAGTCCCCTTACAAGGGAGCCAATGGTGGCCATAATGTCATTAGTAATAATAATAATGGATTCGATTTATTTAGCGCTTTTCTATCAACCAGATACTCAAAGTGCTCACAGAGAAGTGAGAACCTATCATTCACTCCACATTCACACTTCGGTGGTGGTAATCTACATTTGTAGCCACAGCTGGGGTAGACTGAGTGTAAGTGCCACTGGGGGAAAGAGTGAAGTGTCTTGCCCAAAGACACAACGGCAGTGATTTGGATTGCAAGAGGCGGGGAGCGAACCTGAAACACTCAAGTTTCTGGCACGGCTGCTCTAACCACCTCGCCACGCCATCCCACAATGGCGCCATCATTGCGTCTATTGCGTTTATTCCGACCATAAAACCCAATAAATAACCATCCAAAAAGTGCCAACAATCCTCCATTAACATTTTGTGACCTGAATATTAACCAGGAAACTTAATTATGCTGCTGTATTGACATAATCAGCTGATGAGCCGCTTTCTTGCCTTTGAGCTTGTGAAAGTTTATTTTAGATGATAAATTATGCCTCTCACCCTGATAGTAAAATGATGTTGACATCGACTGAGAAGTTGGTAAACGCTGATAGCCAACTTAGACCTGGAGATGGCAAGAAAGACAGTGGTTTGCACCACCCCTTTTTTTAACCCTTTGCAAGGATTAGAGTTATTCATTATTGAAACAGGAATATATTAACATCCCAGTGAGAGCAGACATTGTTTAGTAAGTAATGTTTAAATATGTTTGCTCTCATGATGTCTGCATGAGTTGTACTGTGTTGTAGTAGACGGAAAAAGTGAATGTTGTGATGCATCTATGAAATTAATGCGCCGCCGTATGCTTAAAATGAGCAAAATACATCAATATTAATTGTTATTATGAATGTCCCTGTCACTACATAATGTCGATGGAAGTGTTTGGATGTTTTTAAGCGCTTTTCATGTCCGTTGTGTCCTGAGCAAGACACTTCACCCTTGCTCCTGATGGGTGCTGGTTAGCGCCTTGCATGGCAGCTCCCTCCATCAGTGTGTGAATGTGTGTGTGAATGGGTAAATGTGGAAGTAGTGTCAAAGCGCTTTGAGTACCTTGAAGGTAGAAAAGCGCTATACAAGTACAACCCATTTATCATTTATTTATTTATTTAAGGCAGAATAGAGCGACTCCCATAGGCTCCATTGTAAGCAGACTTTTTGCTGGCATTTATTTACTAATTAGAAAGCATAAAATAAGAAAAACATATGTTTGCTTGTCTTACATAAGGATTGTGAATGAAAGGCAAAAAAAAAGCAGCTCCCATTTACAGTAAGTGAACAATACATGTCACTAACTGCTGTAGTAGGTAACTCACCACTGTGTCCCCCCAGTGTCTGATTAATTGACAAATTACTGGGCACAGCACCTTTAAGTTTGGCTTCATCTGTTGAGAAAGCACAGTAAATGAGAGCCGACTCTCGGCAAGGTGAAATTTAAAACAAGTCTGACTGAACAGTAGCTTTGAGGTAATACCGTTTGTGAGTAGATGTAACCACAGCCTTTTTACTGTTTCTTTATTGTTCCTCCAGCTTGAAGTGGACAAAGTGGTACCAGTTCAGTTCTACTTAAAGGGTCTGATACACAGGTACCAGGAAAGCACCAAAATCCTTTTGGGTTCGAGTTTTAAAAGATTTCTTACACACTGTGTGAACTATTGTTTTGGAAATGCTCAATCACAAGAATCTTACATAACAGTTTCAAATAATCCTAAACACTTTTTAGAAATCGATGTATTCCACGCAAGTGAGAAGTAAACTGAACAAAGTGACTTTGCTCTCAGGCTTAAGAAAGAGGTATACAATACATTTACTTTGTATTTGATTAAGTGAAATAAGAATTTCATTTAAAGTACTTGTTTAGATGTTTTCTTGTAATGGTCACCATGCATATCAGGAGGGATTTTAGTCCTCTCCTCTTTACAGAAACTTTTCAATGTCCAAGTTTCAGCTCCTGCTAAATATTTTATTGGGATTAAGGTCCAAAGATTGGACTCTTAATCTGTTTCTTCTTGAACCACTCCTTTGATGCCTTGACCACATGTTTTGAGTCATTGTCATGTTGGAATACCAACTAACCAATAACCCAGTTCAGGTCTGACTGGGGCCAGGATATTTTCATCCAAGACTCTACATGCTAACATGATGGATGTCACAGGACGCATTTGTGGCTGATATTCTGTCTTTCTCTGTTAAATAAACCTTCCAAAAAGACTGCTCGTGTAATTGGAAGCGGGTAAACTAACGAATTAACTATACTTATTGAGTTACAAGAGCAAGTGATGTCACGTCCTATGACGACAGATTAAAAAAGATCTCTGTACTGCTTTGGACTCTTTTGGCACTTGTTCAGGACACACATCTCAACCATAATTACAGATCTGTTTATTGACATCACTGTCTTGAATATTATCTGGCAAGATAAGGTAAATAATCGCATTGTATAGCAATGAATGAACAATGTGATTGTGACTGGGCTCCACCTCATATGCAGGTCGTTTGCCAGGGCAGCTGACAAGAGAAAACAATTATATTGCTTCAATAGAGCAACAGGCGGACAACTTTCTGCAATCAAAGTGGGGAGATGTGGAGGTCAACGACATAGAGATACAGTCTGCATTCCAATGTCTAGCAGGAATAACAACACACTGGTCATCTTCATAAAGTTGCCCTAAAAATAAAAAACAAGGTGGCATTGCCGGAGCAGCAAAGTAAGCTGAAAGGAACGAACGTCTACAATGAGCATCTGAAAAAAGGTAAGGCTGACATTGAAAGCATGATACTTTGGAAGTAGGGAAAATTCGAGGCAAAATCGTAGAATCTACATCATGTTATATGTAGGCTCGGGGGAAAGAGGAACTATAGAGAAGATGATCAATGCTAAAACAATAACAGCGATTATGCAAAATTCAACAATATTAAGCAAGACGTTTCATTCATTGAACAGGAAAAATACTATATTACTTAAATTATAGCCAGCTAAACTAATGAATGTGCAAATAAGTCAGAAAAACATTCTACATTAATTAGGGATGTCCCGATCCAGGTTTTTGCACTTCCGATCCGATACCGATATTGTTTTTGCACTTCCGATCCGATACCGACCGATACCGATACTGACCGATACCGATACTGGCCTATCCGAGCATGTATTAAAGTTTAAAGTTATTTAGCCTACTTAGTTGTCAGAATCATGTTGAAATGGGTTTTAGTACTCTTGATAACAACTAGCCAGCTGAATTAGGGGAGTTTGAATAATACACAATGGTTGGTAACAAGAAACTGACCTGTTTATTCAAGGATAAACACAAAATAGACAAAATTATACATGACAAACAGAAATGGCATCATTGAACTAGGGCTGGGCGATATGGCCTTTGTTTAATATTGCAATATTTTAAGGCCATATTGCGATACACGATATATATCTCGATAATTTGCCTTAGCCTTGAATGAACACTTGATGCATATAATCACAGCAGTATGATGATTCTATGTGTTTTGATTGATTGATTGAGACTTTTATTAGTAGATTGTACAGTACAGTACATATTCCGTACAATTGACCACTAAATGGTAACATCCGAATAAGTTTTTCAACTTGTTTAAGTCGGGGTCCACTTAAATTGATTCATGATACAGATATATACTATCAGATATATACTATCATCATAATACAGTCATCACACAAGATAATCACATTGAATTATTTACATTATTTATAATCCAGGGTGTGGAGGGGGGCGCCGGATGTAAGTGTCAAAAAGACAACCAAAAGAGTTTGATATGAGAATAAATCTAAAGTTAAAATATAGGGTAGAAATGCACCCATTTGCAGGAAATGTAGTCTTGATTTTCAAAATTTTCTTTCAAGGTTTGCATGTCTACATTAAAACATTCTTCTTCATACTGCATTAATATATGCTACTTTTAAACTTTCATGCAGAGAAGGAAATCACAACTAAAAAAATCACTATTTTTTTCATACGGTGTTGATGTGGAAATGTTTGCCTCGGCATTTTGATGGTGTGGGCGTGTGGCACCAAATGGAGATAAGCGTCTCGACAGACGTTACAATATTTGAACAATGATGACGAAAACTGTTTTCTCTGTCGTGTCCGTGTGTCGAAAATTGTTATGCGCTTATTTTTTTATTTGATTTTGTGCGTGGCATATAATTGCTATGCGCAGAGGACGCTTGAGCAGGCGCGCACCTTAGAGGGAGCGTTGGTCACACGGCTGCGCTAGCATCACAGCTAACGTTAGCCATGCTGCTACCTCTCTGCTCGGGGAGGGCGTATACATATGTGACGTGTGTCGTGACAGTATGTGACGTGTGTAAGAAGGTGCGCTTGCTGTCTGTGAGAGGGGGACACCAGAAAGAATGAGAAGAGCCTGTCGTGTTATGCCAGCAGCTAAAAGCAACTGCGTGAGAATCCACAGACCTGTGGATGTGTTGAAGGTGTGCTGGAAAATGCGGAACGGAAATTAGGGAGCAGCAGAAAAGTGGAATGTATTATTTAAATCGGTGCGTTGGAAAACACGATCTGGATGTGGATCGGCATTTTCCCATGCCTTGCCGATACGCATTTTTTGGCAAATATCGGCGGCCGATCCGATCCAAATATCGGATCGGGACATCCCTAACATTAATACATCTATTTTATGTCACTGCATTACTTATATTTAATTAGTATCCCCACTTAATCTAACTTATATATTTATATCTATTATTAACAATTGATTGCAATTTTTATTTCAAACATTTTTTTTTTCCCTCTAACTTAAAATACCAGTAGAGTGGAAAAACAAGTTGCCTCTATATTGAAGCTATTATCATATATATCTGATTTATGGCACTGAAAGACTTACAAAGTTTGCAAGTAAATAGATTTGATCAAAATAGTATCAATATCACGGAGATTCCCGAGCCATTTTAAGAGATAATGAGCTAGCTAATCATGTGATCCGTGATGTAGAGGTAGAAACCATTGATCCCTTCCCACCAACAACAATGCAAATCATGCAGACTTTTTGAGAGCCAACAACGATTATTTTGTGAAAAATTATGATATTTTTTAATCTGAATATAAGGAGGATGAAGTACAAGTTTTAGAAGCTATGTTTAACAGATCCAGCTTTAGTGAAACACTAAGCATCATGTAGCAGTATTGCTAAGCTAAACAAGAAATACAAACTACAAATATAATAAAACGATCGCTTACTGTACAATGTCGGCTCTTACTTTGATGACGACTTTAAATGAAGAATTAATCATGAAAAGTCTCCCTGCAGACACTGTCTTCGGTTGTGTGTGTTTGTCTCCATCACTGGGTATAAATTGAATATCAGAGATGAACAACTTCTAGATGTATGGCTAAATTCTCCTAATATCCAGAAGAGAGGCATGATTTATAATCTAGAATAACTTTGAAAAGCCGAGACGCGATGATGCAGAAGCAGCAGGACATCGCGGCCAGCTCACAGTAAAGCAAAAGACGGCTACTGAGCTGTGTTATCAATCTGCCGCTGAAAAATAGTGTGTCTGTGTTAGCGCTTATAATAATAACATCGCTAATATTTGGTTAATATTCAGGTTACGATATGATATGATACGATATGATAGAGTATTGTTGGCGGGTTTTGGATGGTTATTTAGAGGGTTTTGTGGGCGGAATAAAGAGCCCTCATTGACTCCATTGTTCTCGGCCTTTTTATGTATTTATTTATTTACGACTTAGAATGCATAAAAAAAGAAAAACAGGTGTTCATGTCTTCTGTAGGGATTATAAATGATAGACAGCACATAGCTCTCTGTTTTTTGTTGCATATTTCCAGTACGACTGATCTGATACTATGGTCAGAGTGCAGAACTGTTCCTCCAGTGATGTCAATCTACGTAAATTACAGAAGACATTCGGAGCGGAATATTCAAAATGGCTGACGGACTTGTGACATTTTGTGATGCTTAGACAGAAATTTCACATACTTTGCGGATGGTAAATTCAATTGGATGTGGTTTAATGGGTACAATTAAAACACATTAAAGCATATAAAGTCAACTTGTTTTTCCACTCTACTGGTGCTTTAACACTGCACAAGATATACAGTACACTGCCATTTTGTTAAATCATATAAACATAACCGCATTAGGTTCCTTATTGTAACTTGTTAAACATGTCTAAACAAATAAACCATGCCATAACATACAATACCCAGTCAAGCAGCAAAGAGGGTCTAATTATGGTTGTGAACGTACCTGTCTGAATTTCAAGTTTTAGCACTTTTAGGAGACCATCATCCCCTCCATAGGCAATAAGGCCTTGGTCTTTGTTCCAAGAGATACATTTTAAGGGAGTACTGTTGGGGCTGGCCATCTAAAAGACAGAGGAAAAGCATTTTCCCTGAAATAGTCAATGTAAGATGTAATTCAGTAAAGTGCTCACCTTTTTGCTGAGGTAGATAAACATGGCGTCCTTAAAACATAAATTACATGAAATAAGAGGTAGAGTGGGGTAAATACACAATAAACAGTTCGTAACAAATTGTGAAAATGGTTAGCTTTGGGAGCACTGGCGCAAAGTAATTAGCCATTTCGTCATTTAATAGGAAACATGATTGTGGATGCTGCAGAACATTTAAGAGTACGTTTATAAAGAAGGTTAGTCAAAAATTACTTATTCATTTATCTCACTTCGTGCGACGCCCATTTACTGGTTGTAACTGTTTAGCCAATACCTAACTAGCTTAGCTAAGCTCGCGCAAAGCAACAAGTTGCGGACAAAAACCGCGTCTTCCGTCGCAAAAACACAAATACAACCAGCTTTTCCGATTTTACTTATGCCATTGTTGCTAACGTCTTAGGGGGAAAAGCTACAACTCAACTGTTTCGAAGCGTTTCGCCCGAGATGTAGCATGGAGGATGTAGCTTCCCTGCTGTCGCCCGTGACAACTGTACACTGTGGGTGTCGTTGGGAGTTGTAGTCCTGTCTAAGTTGCTGGTACTTGTAGTTTTAACTGTATCAACCCATTAAACGCACTTGTTTTAATGCAGCGGTGTCCAATTTGTTTTTAATGCAAAAGGTTATACAGTAAGGACAACGCTGTGCGGTATTGTTGGTCATTTGTATCAACATGTTTTTTTTTTCTATTAACATCGGGCTTTATTACTCAATTTTCTTTCTTATTCTCTTTTTTTAAAGGGGTCATATCTTAAATTGTTTCTACATTTAAAAAAACTTCCTTGTGGTCTACATCAGTGGTCCCCAACCACTGGTCCAGGGACCACCGGTCCGTGACACATTTGCTACCGGGCCCATGCAGAAAAACATTAAATAATTTATAAACGACTGCATTTTCTCCGACTTAACTTTCGCCTGTCCCACTAGACACACCAACAAGTTTGTTACTAGATGTACAATAACAGTCCTCATAGTAAGTTGCCTTTTGTTGTATTTGTTATAACTTTATGACATGATACAATGCACATTAATGAACATATAAAATGTAAATCTGACAGATTGCAGCCAAAGGCTGATTTCCATCTGTGTCTCATTGCAAAGAAACAAGCCCAGGGTGTCATGTCTGTTGATCATGTTTTGTTTTTATTTTATGGACATCTAGTATCTGTCCTTAAGGGAGGGGCTCTGTCATGACTGTTGATCATGTTTTGTTATGGTTATGTTCAGGTTTGGTTTTTGGACTCTTTGTGCACTCTTGTTTGTTTTGTTACCTTGACAGCCATTAGTGTCACCTGTTTCACGTCTTGGACTCGAACACCTGTCACTAATCATGTCACTGCTATTTAAGACTGTCTGTTTCTGCTGATCGGCCTGGTGACATTATCTATCCTATCCTTTCATACCATGCTTCTTCTGACACCCCTGTTACCTCGTTTTGTCTTCATGCTACCATAGTTCCATGCCAAGTAAGTTTTTGTTTATTGTTCATAGTTTCTGCCTTTGTGCAAGTTTTGTTTCATTAGTCAAGTTTGTTCTCCGCCATTGTGCATGCCTTTTGTTTGCTTCCTTTTTTGTAGTCTGTTAGTGTTAAAATAAAAATATGTACTTACATTCACGCCTTGCCCGCGCCAACTTTCCTTTGCACCATGGGAAGACAAACCACGCCAAAGTCCAAGTCTTGACACAGGGCTCCCACTAATTCCACGTTATAGTGAGTTGTATTTTTCATGCACTTATTTCTGCTGTGTTTATCTGGCACGCACAAGTGGAAAGCCGGTAGCTGAACATAATGCCTACATTAAACCATTAATTCATGGTGCAAAAAAGGTTGGGGACCACTGGTCTATATAACATGAGATGGTAGTTTTTTGGTCAAAATTCTGCAGAGATTATATTTTTCTGACCGTCTCTTCGGGATCGATGCGGTCTTATATTTACGTGCCTCCACTTCGACTGCGTTCTCTACACGCCAACCTTGTTTTAGTTTTTAGCGCTTCCAAATGCACTATACTGACAGATTTAGGTTAGAACAGTGGTTCTTAACCTTGTTGGAGGTACCGAACCCCACCAGTTTCATTTGCGCATTAACCGAACCCTTCTTTAGTGAAAAATATATATATATTTTTTTCAAATTCAAGACAAAGTTATATGTTTTTTTTACTGGTGCACAAAATGTACTATGCATGAACATCACCTTGTTCAAAGAACAAAACTAACACAGTGCATGAACTCACAACAAATTACACACTTGCAAATCAGATGGAAAATTAGAGGGAACATTGTTTGGTGGTATCCATAATACGCCGATAAGGAGAAGTTTTTATTTACACGATGAGAAGGGTGTGTCTTGACCTCCGCGGTGGAGGCTCCGCCGAACCCCTGAGGCCGACTCACTGAACCCCTAGGGTTCGATCGAACCCAGGTTAAGAACCACTGGGTTAGAACTATACACTACTTTGTTTTAGAAATGGCAACAGCGGAAGATGCATGTCCACGTGTAGAGCCAATCTGCCCCACAACAAGAGGATAGTGAAAAAGAAGGAGCTTATTGACTGCAGTGCAGACTACAATGGCAGACACGCGCAAGGTACTCTGGGTACCTTTATGCCATATATGAATAATCCGTTGATGGTTTTCCCAATTTGTGCCTCCACTGTTTGATTATATGTTTTATTGCTTCTGAAAATGAATCTAGCAGTCATTTCCCTAAATATCAATTCATTTTTGAGTAATTGGTAGATAACTAATTGTACTTGGAACGCCCTTTTTCCATCACCAGGCTCGATATGCCATCATCTACCGTAGTGGTTCTCAAACTTTTTTCACCAAGTGCCACCATAATAACCAACATTAAAATACAGTAGCGTAGTAGGCCTTAGTATTGGTTAAAAACAAGGCAGAGGTTTTATTTAACAGGTATATTTAATATTTTTGGCCACTGTAGCATTACACACAGTTTGAACCGTAACATTGTGTTTTAATATATTAAAATGTACTACCGTACTTTAATCAAGTGATTATTTGGTGTACCACTCGATGGAGCCCGTACCACAGTTTGAGAATCACTGATCTACCGAACTGGAACCCATTTCCCCGCATAGACATTGTGGATAAAGGCTAGTAAAATTATTATTTTGGTCACTTACTTACATGTTTTTGTCACCCTCGTCCATGATTACTTAAAAACTGATATGGTATGCAAAAAATACATCTGGAAATATAATGTGTTATTGAATTGTACACTATAGTTTGGACAAATGTGGCTCTTATTCAAGTTCTAAGTCAAAGGTTTTGCATTCGGTCAGTTTCTCCCGACAAAGAAGCTGAAAAACGCCATAATTAACCCTTTATCGTGGACTTCAACCGTACCTGAAACGAAGAGGGAGAGGGTAATTCTGATGGGGCCCCGGTCATGCTCACATTGCTCTTTGGGAATTTCCTCAAGGATCTTGAGGAAAACATCAGTAAAAGAGGACACAAAATAGAATAACTTATTTTTTTCTAGTTTTTTGAGTGCCAGTTTTCCTTCGATTACTGCTGCTGCGTGTGCGCACGCATGCGCACAATCACAATTAAAAACATAAATATATTTGCCTCAAACAAAATGCTAATTGAAACAGCTGCCTCAAATGCCTCATGTACAAGTAAGTAGTCATTTTAAAATATGTTTCTTTCATTGTATTTTCTGACCTGTAGACAATTACAGTGTGAGAACGTTCACATTGTGTATTAACGGACACTTAGACAAATATAGCATAAAGAAGTTTACATTGACACAAACAATGGTAGCTTACATTTTGGTTTTAGTGACTGTTTTATGCTAGTGGTATCATTTTTCGAGGAAGCAGTGAAATTTGACAGAACACCGGGTCTAATCTTCTTTCTTCGTTTTTCTACATGTTCGGACTCAGTCTTTCTTCCCTCAGAGTGCTCCTAATTTTCAGGTTTGCATTTGGCTTAAGTCTTTGAAATTTTTTTCATCCAAACTCTGACCAAAACCCTTCTTCTATAGTCAGAATCATTAAAATGATCGCTCTTGCTAGGTCCGTCCCATTTTGCGTTAATCAATTTTACTTGAGAGGTCCATATTTTCCTCATATTTCCATTATATTGAAATGTACTGGATGCAGGCTGGCCCTTTTTTTAGTTGTATTGCTACAACCTTCAGAAATGCATCTAGCAGACATGTTTGCCAGTTCCTTGAAATTCTGTGCGACCATATCGCGATTCGGGTAGAAGAAGCTCCTAAAACACATAATATGCAACATCAAATTGCCTCCAGTCCTCTGTAATTGCTGTTAGCAAGCTGATGCAACCCCGAGAGGGATAAGCGGTAGGAAATGGATGGATGGAAAATGAGCGTTCCAAAATGTGTGGAAACCTAACCTAATATCAATATTATGTGTATTTTGAGTGGAATTTGACCAGTAGACATAATTTTTAGGTCCAGAACTATGAATTAAGTGCCAATGGGGCGGTGTAGCTCGGTTGGTTGAGAGGCCGTGCCACCAACTTGAGGGTTCTAGGTTCGATTCCCGCTTCTGCTATCCTCGTCACAGCTGTTGTGTCCCTGGGCAAGACACTTCACCCACCTGCTTCCAGTGGCACACACACGCTGGTTTAAATGTAACTTAGATAATGGGTTTCACTATATAAAGCGCTTTGAGTCACTAGAGAAAAGTGCTATATAAATATAATTCACTTCACAATGTTGTCAGAATTAAGGGGGCTCTTTAAATAGCCTCCATAATGCATTTTGGATGTCCACGTTTTAATCACTTGGATTTCATTAACATACCAAATAATAGAGTCACATTTTATTTAACCAAAATGTGGAATTTCCAATAGGTTTATTGATGCTGTTTCAGCACTTAACTAGACTAATCTAAACATGAATTTCACATTCTAAAAACATACTGCATGTAATCTGGATGAACAGTGTTCTTCATTGTATCAACTATTTTTGTATTATTAGCCTGACTGAAGTGTTAAATTGGGTTTATGATGCTAAACTGACACACCAGAGATACACACTGCAAGAAACACATTGATTCATAGTTTCAGACTATTTATTCAGAAAGCACCAACAAAATGTTCAACAGAAAATATGCGGCTTGGACAAATACACACATTTTCTAACAAAAGCACCAAAATATAAGCTTATATATGACATCCGTTTACAAAGAATCATTACAAAATTACTGACAACCAAACCATTCTTTGTCTTTGTGTGTACCATAGCTGAGTGACACAACACAAAATATTGTACATATGCTGAGCATATATTGTTATAATTCAGACACATTATTTAGTTAGATACAAGAACAGAGATGATGTAACAAATTTCATTCATATTTTCACTCTACCATCTAATCAACCTTTAGATACAGACTAACCACTCTTTTCAACTATTAAAACTGTTGCAGAAAAAAGACCGTAATATTGTGTACAACAAATGATCTAAGAATATGTCTATAAAAGAGGAATGTAAACATGTCAGAGTACAATTTTTTTTAACTAAAGTGCTATTAGAGTCCCACACAAAGGATTTTTTTTTTTATTCCACGGTAAAGTCACAAATCTAAACTATACATATTCTGTGATGGGCTGGTGACATCAGCACTGCTCTTAGTACTGCTGCTGGTCCTCAATCTGGTTGACTCGATCTGAAAGATCATCAAGTGGGCAAACAGTTAAAGAAATACAGTAAATAGCTGGGATTTTTCTTCCACTTACAACCCATGGATTCAGAAAATTAAATAACCGTGTACAGTATATAATCAGGCTATAAAGTGTTGATTCTCGTTTTAAGTGAATTGAATTGTGGTCTCATTATGAAACAAAAGGATATGTCTTCTGCTCAAGGCTTGAATAGTTGACTGCACGTTTTTCTGGAACAAAATCTGAGCTTCACACTTGCAGGCATCTTGAGTTATTTCACTTCTCATTTCCTCTGAAAGAATGAGGGAAAAAATATGTTATATCGTACTCTCAATGCAGTAGAGTGGTCCCCAAACTACAACCAGCCTGCCAACATCCACAATCCGGTGGACGGGACATTCCAATGTTTTGTTTTTTAAAAATCTGTCCTGTCCAGCTGGTCAAGCAAATCATATTGTTGATGTAGATTCCCATATCTTCTGTAAAAATATACCTTACAAATTTGTATTTGACTTCATTAAATGTTTGGGTATATTCAATGTCAGGCACAGCTGGACCGGAGCAGGAGGGGATATTAAGAAGAAGAAAAAAAAGAAGAAGGAGGGGGAAATTGTGGGGATAAGAGTGGGACAAGTCAACAATATATATTTATATATGTGGCCCTCGAGACAAAAAGTTTGGGGACCCCTGCAGTAGAGCATGACAGCAATGTTCATTTAAAGCCTGTGTAAAACATATGGAGTGAGAGTATGATCTTCAATTTATGCATGTGTTAAAAATCATATTAATGATTAATTTAGGTGAGACAATCATTTTTTTACATTAGATTAGATATATGCTTGGAAATACATGTTAATCAACTTGTCTACAAAATGATTGCTTAATATGATCAATATGCTCAGTGCACCAGATGTGTAAGAAATATGGTCATTGCAACGATAAAAAGAAGGATTGACTCATTCCTAAATTTAACAAAGCATCCAACCAAAAGGAACGGAGTCCATTCATTTATGGATAAGTGATAAATGGTTCCATAAATGACCATGAGGTTTATTTAAGCCAGTCGTTGGACACAGCAGTCATGGCCACAAGGAAACCGCTCACATGTCCGTAACTGCAGAATGCACAAAGAAGAACATAATGAAATAACCGAGCCATATGCCCACAAATCAAACAACAACCTCCTAACACTAACCTCTTTGAAAATCCCAAATTTTTGATATTTGTATGTAAAAATGTGTATTTCATAAAGTTTCTCTGACTTGAAATGTACAGTTCAACCTTTCAGAGAACACTGACAAACTAATCTGCATCATACTAAACTGTTTTCTATTAATTGGTCTCTCAGCAAACTAAAGTTGTGAAATAAATATTGGAAATATTAACTATTACAAACAGTTCTACTAATATGTTTTAACTACAACCACAATAATAAACATATTGTGGAATATGTACTGTAACGTCAAGAGCAATAAAATAATTTAAATTGTAAGCTGACCAATATTTCCTGTTACTTACATCGCACAAAAATCCAGGGGTTATTGTGCAACATTTTGCGTATTCTGTGAGAATTGAAATGGTTTACCTCTACCCAGGTGTTTTGCTTTTTCTTTGGCTTTGGAAAAATAATAATAATGACAGCCATAATAGAACTGCAACATAGAAAGGTAGCACAAATCTCTGTACTGGCTGCTCAGTACGAGATGGTCAAGCCATCACACTTAACAATTATAGAACAGCAGGAAAATGAGCTAATCTTTATGTAAAGTGACAAACGATCAGTACTCTTTGCATGTTAATCATCATGTGGCATGTGAGCAGTGTTGAGGGTGAGCAGTGTTTCCCACAGGACTGCAATCTACTTGTTGCAGTGTGGTGGGGGGGTTGCAAGTCAAGTATTTAATGATTCAATCATTAAGTTTGCATAATTATAAATAATTAAATAACATAATATAATATAATATTAAATAATAATAGCAAACAAACATGTACACAATTACGAAGGAACTTGCTCATGTCGCTACTTGTTAGCGTTTTTCAAATGAGGGATAAGCCCACAGGAGCACCTGCTGCTCGTTGAGAAGAGCAATTCGGGCCCAAAATTGTTTTCGCTAGATTTGTTGCTACTCACTTTTTTGACAAAAAAAAAAAAAAAAGAGATTACTCGCTAAATAGCCAGTGGCATAGCCGTCGTATTATTCTGTTGCAAGCCAGGTGAACAGGTAAGGCCAAATTTATTTGTGGTAGTTCGCTACACATAAATGAATATATGGGAAACACTGGTGAGTGTACTATATTGGTGAGTTTGTATATGCATAATATATATATATATTAGTGTCTTACTGTTCTATGGCAGTTATTAATGCATTAAGTCTTCCCGAAGGTTGCGTTCTTTTCAGGCAATATTCTCCTCTACTGATGCATTTGTCACTTAACAAGTTTTATCACTTTAAGTTCACATCATAATTTAACAGCAGTTATCCTATTTTTGTGTAGTTATTAATGTTGAAAATGTTACGGAATACTTTGCTTGTGCAAGTATGACCCTGAAAAACATTTGTTTGTATTTATAATTTTTCCAATGGAAAAAGTGATTACGGTAGGGAAGAACAAGGTTAGTAGTCACACAGGTCAATTGTGGAAATTTACCAAACCTTAACCTTGATGAGAGCAGGAAAATTTCATTCGAGATTGGTCGTCACGTACACTCTTATTTTCTTACATGTCACACAA
Source organism: Nerophis lumbriciformis (assembly GCF_033978685.3). Lineage (NCBI taxonomy): Eukaryota > Metazoa > Chordata > Actinopteri > Syngnathiformes > Syngnathidae > Nerophis > Nerophis lumbriciformis. The sequence goes on along the minus strand of NC_084555.2, from coordinate 23,264,444 downwards.
CAATATGTGTTTCCTGTTCCTTACTCATTTTGTGTTAAGATGCATTAAATTATATATTTGTCAACTTGTCAATGCAATTCAACTTCTTCTGTCTTAGTGCATTTAAAAAATATGTATAATGTTGTCTGTCTATCTGTGTTGGCCCTGCGATGAGGTTGCGACTTGTCCAGGGTGTACCCCGCCTCCCGCCCAAATGCAGCTACCCCAATAGGGACAAGCGGTACAAAATGGATGGATATAAAAATGTTTCCCATTTAAGTAACATTGTGACAATCATCCCCATTGGATTGGTTGATGAGAAATTCACACTAAAAAAAGAATGTGTGACAAATAACCCCTGTTCTCCCCAGTTTGCTTAACTGTTCAACAAGTGACTTGGCTTACGTGAGCATGTTCTTTGATCTGCATTCAAAATATATCCACTTCGACACTTGCAAATGTACGAATCACCGCTGTTGACGCAAGTATGCTGGCAGTTGTGTCCAAGAGCGCATGCATCCTCACCTGTAAAAAGACATCCCAACTTCTAAATAACTCAGTCGAGGAATCCTGTGAAGTGTGAAGTGTGAAAACTTCCACACTTTGTGAGTGGACATGTTTATTTAGAAAAAGGAAGCAATACGTACGTGAGCATGTTCTTTGATCTGCATTCAAAATATATCCCGTTCGACACTTGCAAATGTACGAATCACCGCTGTTGACGCAGGTATGCTGACAGTTGTGTCCAAGAGCACATGCGTCCACACCTGGAAAAAAAATTCCCAAATTCTAAATAACTCAGTCGGGGAATCCTGTAAGTGTGAAATGTGAAGTGTGAAAGCTTCCACACTTCGTGAGTGGACAGGTTTATGTTGAAAAAGGAAGCAGTACGTACGTGAGCATGTTCTCCGATCCGCATTCAAAATATATCCCGTTCGACACTTGCAAATGTACGAATCACCGCTGTTGACGCAAATATGCTGACAGTTGTGTCCAAGAGCACATGCATCTGCACCTGGAAAAAAAAATCCCAAATTTTAAATAACTCAAGTCGGGGAATCCTGTGAAGTGTGAAATGTGAAGTGTGAAAGCTTCCGCACTTTGTGAGTGGACAGGTTTATTTTGAAAAAGGAAGCAGTACGTACGTGAGCATGTTCTCTGATCTGCATTCAAATTATATCCAGTTCGACACTTGCAAATGTACGAATCACCGCTGTTGACGCAAGTATGCTGACAGTTGTGTCCAAGAGCACACGCATCCGCACCTAGAAAAAAAAAACACTCCTACTTGTAAATGACTGAATCAAGGAATCCTGTGAAGTGTGAAATGTGAAGTGTGAAAGCATTATGAGTGGAAATGTTCACTTTGAAAAAGGAAGCCGTACGTACGTGAGCATGTTTTCTGATCCACATTTAGTACGTATCCCACTTGACATCTGCAGTAATAGGAGTTTCCATTGTTGACACAGATATGCTGGCAATCGTTTCCCCTGGCACATGCATCGGCTATTAACCCTGCAAACATAAACATGCACCACTCTGAGAGTTCTACCCGGACACTAGGTACAAATCAACACTTTGTCAGGATCTTACGTGAACATGTTTTCTTATCTGGGTTCAATGTAAACCCTGGATGACATTTGCAGATGTAAGAGTCTCCGTTGTCAATACAAATGTGTTGGCACTCATGTCCACTGGCACATGCATCTGCACCTGTGATGAGACAATAGTGTAAACCGTCATGTGAACAATTTTAGGAAACCCCAGGAATAGGACACCATATTCACTTGATAAAGTCACAATGTCTCTCCATGGCCTTCTTGTCTTTTAGAAAGGAATCTTCAAGAATGAGGTAGCTGTGGATGAATGGGTAAGATTGCAGCCTGTGACCGAAGGACCCCAGGTAAGAAGTTCCCAATTACACCTGACACCCGAGCAAGGCACAAACAGTCAAGGTGAGTGAATACTGCCAATAACATACCTGAAGAATATCCGTCAGACATGAGAGGGTCGCCCAGAAGAAAGTTGGCGGAATGGAAAGGTGTATTTTTACGTATACCTTTGTTTAAAAACTTGATTGCTCAATAATACTATAAAATATCTCGTGTTGTTGAGGGATATCCTTCAGATCTGGTACCTTTGGTAGCTTGACTAACTTCCGTTTTGTTAACTTGGCTATGTGAACTTGTGTGTGTGTTTTGGGAATTTTTCTTTTACATTTGTTTTTGATCCTGCAGCCTTTATGGCATTACAGTATTTTTTATCTGCAAAATGTTCCCGTTGCATGTGGTTTTAGGATAATGTTTGTGTTCAAAGCTTTAGGACATTGCTGCATGTTTGTCTCTGTCGGCCACCGTGACAAATAAAAAAAAATTAAAAAATCACAATAATAATCTTGGAAAATTTCAAAAAGTATCGCTGTGGACAGTGCTTTCCCTGTATATACTTGGTATTAAATTGATACCAAAATTTACAGTATCGCTAACACTTAGCATGCAGCAACTGTGCTAATATTCCTGCTAGAAACTTGGCAACTTCAAGGGGTGTATCTAGTCGTTTGGGGCCCTCCACATAACAAAAACTACTTGGTAATTTAGCATGTTGTTAGAAACTACCATGGGAGCTGCACATTAAAGCTTGATGAGTTGCGCAAAGAGTATCGCTAAACCTAACCCGTTTAATGTGACTGGAACTTTAATCAATATTTATTAAAGTTAGAGATGAATGCGTTAAAATGTAATATCCGAAATGATCGGTATCGGTTTTGTTATTATCGGTATCGTTTTTTTTAATTTTTTTTTAATTTTTTTTATTTTTTTATTAAATCAACATAAAAAACACAAGATACACTTACAATTAGTGCATCAACCCCAAAAAACCTCCCTCATTCACACAAAAGGGTTGTTTCTTTCTGTTATTAATATTCTGGTTCCTACATTATATATCAATATATATCAATACAGTCTGCAAGGGATACAGTCCGTAAGCACACATGATTGTGCGTGCTGCTGGTCCACTAATAGTACTAACCTTTAACAGTTAATTTTACTCATTTTCATTAATTACTAGTTTCTATGTAACTGTTTTTATATTGTTTTACTTTCTTTTTTATTCAAGAAAATGTTTTTAATTTATTTATCTTATTTTATTATTTTTTCTAATAAGTACCTTATCTTCACCATACCTGGTTGTCCAAATTAGGCATAATAATGTGTTAATTCCAAGACTGCATATATCGGTTGATATCTGTATCGGTTGATATCGGTATCGGTAATTAAAGAGTTGGACAATATCGGAATATCGGATATCGGCAAAAAGACATTATCGGACATCCCTAATTAAAGTGTAAGCAATTTTTTAGAGAGCCTTATTTTAGTTAGCTCAGTTGGACCGTGGATGTGGCGAGTGACACAACCATTGCGAATGTCGGAAGTGTGTGACGGGTGGGAAAAAAAGAGCTCTTGACCGTGGCCGTGTTTGAACGAGAAAAAGTGTCTCTCAAGTTCCATCATACCCAGCAGACCCTCAGTTGTAATAGTTTACAATTTAGAGCGCTTTAATTCCCGCATATTTGAGGTGAGAAGTGTTACTCTCCACTTGTATCCTGCACTGAAAAAGGTTGACACCTTGGGTAATAATAAAAAAGCTTTCTTCTCTTCTCCACCCCACTTGGGTAACTCTGCTTCATCTTTATAAAAACCTCTTATAATCACGCCAACAGGTTTTTTTTATTTGATTTCGGTAGGTTTCCGGAATCAAGCCTGCGCAGTAGCATTAAATATTTCATTGCATAAGAAGGGAAAGGGCAGCTGTTGAAAACGTTGAAGTATTTTTGCTCATTTAGTGCTGTACACAAATACTGTAAAATGCCCTATAAAACTATTAAAAACTTAGTTATTGCATATTTATTAAGGTTTTACAAAGCATTTATATTGTAATTACGGTATTAACCTATTCATAGGGGTCGTATTGTTGTAAACACTGAACAAGCATACACAAACATGCACACTATATTCAGGCATATATTGGAAAGTAGATCTGTGTACTTACGTGAGCATGTTTTCTTATCTGCATTCAGGACATATCCTACTCCACATTTGCATACATAAGAGTCACCACTGTTAACACACATATGTTGGCACTCATGTCCCTGGGCACATGCATCTCGACCTGAGGAGGAATAGCGTGTGATAAAAGAACAACAAAGTCTAACAGTCTCTTTGGAAACAACCATGATGCCAATGAAAATACAGAACATTCATGATGGAGACCAGTTTTTCAAGCAGTTAACAAATGTCAACAAAATGAATAGACCATATATGTATGTGTATGTGTAGCTTTTAGATCAAATGAAATATAAAACATAAACATTGTGTGTGTGTGTGAAAACATGTTCAAAGGTGAAAGTTCTTACGTGAGCATGTCCTCTTGTCGGGGTTCAAGACATAGCCAGCCCAGCACTGACAGTTGTAGGAGTTACCATTGTTAACACAAACTTGCTGGCAGTTGTGTCCTTGAGCACACCCATCCAAGCCTAAAAATAAAAAGTCTCATTGGCTTAACTCTAGTTGATTCACTTAGGTTATCATTTTATTAGTAAGTTAATAAGCTGTACAAATGAGGGATGTATTACTTAATCACTGTTAGTTATGACTGTAAATACAAAAGACATGCACTTCAGTTGTTTTCGTCAATTGATACACAGGCTTCCAAAAAATATAAAAAAAATATTTCACATTGAAATGTGAAAAAAAATTGTAATAAGGTTGGAGAGCCTCCAAATAAAATTCTGCTGATTTGTATTATTTATATCTGTAATAAAACTTGAAATGCTCCTCTGAGCACTTGGATCTAAACGTATCGCCATTGTCGTTTGTTTCTAAAAGGACTTTGTGGTAAATGGTAATCATGATGCATTTAAAGCTGGATTTACTTTAAATTACCTCTGGTATTTTATAAAAGATTTGTATTGAAGTAAAACCTTAGATAAACAAAGATTTGGACTTGCAGGATTAGCCGTTAAGGCTGATTATGAACACGCAACATGCAAGGTTTAATACCTGCACAGTTTAGTGCATCAAAGTATCCGAACATGGCGTATATTTTGAGTTACCTTGTCCTTGTTAATATTATCGATAAAATAATAGATTTGACTCTACAATGCAGAGGATTTTTCATATTGTGCTGCCCATTAGATCAAGCGCAATATACTTAACAATGCATCATTTCACCCCCCAATATTGTGTCTAAAAGCATCAACCTTACCACATAAAGTTTCCCTAAATTTGGCAGTGAGCTTCTCAATGACCCCATATGTCTCCACATAGAAGACATGATCTTCCAAAGGCTGGCTGGCCATGAGGCGGAGGGACATCAAGTCTGCTCTGTCTACTCCCACTGCGTAGATCTCAATGCCGGATGCTCGAGCTGCTGCAGATACCTCTTCCACTTGGTCCTGGGGTCTCCCATCAGTCACTATGATGGCTACCTTGGCGATGTTCATGGAGCTGGGTCGTGCTCCGGCCTCTGCGACAAACGCTTTGTCCATAGCGGCCTTAATGGCGACGCCTGTCATGGTGCCTGAAGCGAGAGGCTGCACGCGGGCCAGGGCTTGCTTTAGGGCATACTTGTCAAAATAGGTCTTCAGGTGAAACTCGATTTTCACTGTGCTGGCATAATTGACGAGGCCCACACGGGTGCTATCTGAGCCGATCTCCAGGGTGTCCACCATGTCTATAAGGAACTCCTTGGCCTTTTCAAACTCAGCGGGCCGCACACTGCGGGAGCTGTCAATGACAAAAACCAGGTCGATTGGACGATTCCTGCAGTTTGATCCGGTGACTAAAAGGGGTAAAAAGGATGAGACAAAAACAGACTTATCGTTTACATAAGATCCAAACTTTAAATCCCTGTGCTCTTCTCATCAATGTTAATACAAGAGGTGTCCTGACACAACTTTTTCACTTTCGATACAATACCGAAATTTGAGCCTTGAATATTGGCCTATACCAGTGTTTGTCAAATAGTGGGTCGTGAGCAGCAGGGGAGATTTTCATCATTTATGTATACACTCTCGTATTCCTGTTATAACGATACACACACCTGCAGCTAGGTGGCAGCAATCTAATCAACGGGCTCCCTGGTCTACCCAGTAGTAATGGTAAGTACACAGGGACACGTGTACAGAGCGAACAGAGGCGAAATGATAGAGGAGTTTGTGACAGGAGTGAAAAGAAAATTGTAATGTGAGTATTTTTTTTAAATGTTGCCGATACTGGTACCAATTTTGTACTTCTGAATTGGTGCCGGTGCTTAACCGGTGCCCGGGACCTGTACAATGAAAATGTGAAACATGGAAATCCCGTTTAAAAATGTTTTTAATATTTTGTGATATGCAAGTTGAACTGAATTGTAAGTTAAATATCTTAATAATGTAAATACAATAGGTTAAGTAATAAATTCAACAATATTAATACAAAACACAGCATATTGTCATTTGAAACCAAAATAACATACACAGAAAATGTTCAAGAAAACATGCTTATATAAGCTATTTTATTGACGCTCTTATCTCAGAGTGCAGCGCCCTTATTGTGAAGGCTGGAAGTTTAATGTTGGTCTTCAGGGCTTGTCACGGTTACTGTGTTTTGGAGCGAGACAAGGCTGTGCCGTCCTTTCTGTCACCGGTGCCATTAAGAATACGAGTTTCAGGACCTATCCCTGGTCGTCAGCAGCATGTATGAAGAATGTATCTCACACAGTGCGTTGTACCAATAAATACATACATATCATCAAGGCACTTTTGGGTTTCAGGAAATGGTCTAAAGTCCCATTAGGCGACTGTTGACTTACCTGTATCAGTGCAGATTTAAGCGTATTTTGAAAGGTTTCGAGGCAAATATATATGGGGACGGCATGGCGCAGTTGGGAGAGTGGCTGTGCCAGCAACCTGAGGGTTCCTGGTTCAATCCCCACCTTCTACCAATCTAGTTGTGTCCTTGAGCAAGACACTTCACCCTTGCTCCTGATGGGTCGTGGTTAGCGGCTTGCATGGCAGCTCCCGCATTCAGTGTGTGAATGTGTGTGTGAATGGGTGAATGTGGAAATAGTGTCAAAGCGCTTTGAGCACCTTGAAGGTAGAAAAGCGCTACAAGTATAACCCATTTACCATATATCAGCGATCATGAAAAACGATTTTAAATGGGATGGTGTGGATTTATACACTCTTGAGAAAACCATTAATCATTACCAAGACGCTACTGCTCACCTCGACCTCACTTCCTTTGACACTCACAAGGATTTAAAGAAGAAAAGATTGGCCGCACATCCTGTCTTTTCATCAGGGGGGTCTACAAATTAATCCTTAATCTGTGAAAGACAAAATTGAACTTATTTGTGCATCGTAAAGTAACGCGTGCCATGCTGCTTCAATCGTGACACTAATGAGAAAAAAAGATACGTTTGTTTGCAGTTGATGTTCTGCTACAGTTCATGTATGCAGTTGTTTTTATGGTGTGAAGTTTATATTTTGTCTCATTATTTAGCTATGGATGTCTCTGTTGTTCAGCAATGTTTGCTAGCGATATCAAGATTCAGTATAAGCTGTGGAGCCTACGAGAGATGTATTCATCTAGTTTATTAATATCATTAAGGATATTTTTTGATGCTAACAAATATTACCATCCGTCATCCGTGTCGAATAAAGCACTAGTCTTGCACAACAACAACAACAATTACGTTTTTAGTTTCTATTATGAAAATTGACAATGAAAATACTGTGGATTGTACCAACAATTACAAAATGTATTACTGGGACTTAACATGACGTTAGTTTATTTTCACAACCAGGTCTTCAAAGTTATATTTAGGCATAGCTAAACTTGATTGCATCACGGAAAGTTTCTCAAACAAATAAAATGCTCAAACAAACATTTTACAAAGTGATCACTGCAGACACAATCGTGGTCCGATTGTGTTTGACAAGATGATGAAAGTGATATATTTTTAAGAGCCATTTCTTTCGACTGACTTTTGTTTTTTCCCCGGACTTTATTACTCTTATGAACCACTTCTTTCGGGACTCTATGAAAGCTCTTTCCTATCTCTCTATTTGAACGACTGGAACACCCAAGAACAGAACAGCAATACGGCATTTTCAGAATCTACCCTCACTCTCACTTGTTTTATTGCTACGCTGGTTGACCATCATGTGAATTAAGCCGCGGAGGAGAAAAACGGACGTGACGTCATATGCAACCTAGCAATAGTGATTCATTTCCAAAAAAATTAAAAGCAGTGACTTATACAAATATTGATCCGATACAATATCAGCACAACTCATACAAACGTTTTATTATTTTGTAGTGTGCAATGTTCGAAAAGGCTTGATCAAATGAAATGAGTCTACATAGAACAATGGTAGGTACGAAAAACACTGACCTATTTATTATTAATGACCCGAAACAGCTTTATGCTCTCTTTAAGTTGAAGTGGAGTGGTAATTGAAGTTTTTTGGTGACACTTTGGCGAGAACTAGGGAGCGGCGGAGGTGGTGGGTAATGATTAATACACAACACTATCCTTCTTTAAGAAAACCTAATTTATTTTTGTTAATATCCCTCTTATTTTGCCTTAGTTGCTTTTTCCTCTCTGTAAAAAGACTGCAGCAGCAAGTCTCATGAACACCCCCTTTTACTGTGAGCCAGAGTCGTGTGCGCCTTGCAGTGTGACATTTCTCCACGTTTTATTGTACGATTGGCAAGAACAATAATATCACACTTTTATTAAAGCTATCACACAGTCATGGTGTATTATAAAATGTTTCTGCAAATAATATATTGGCGACATGGCATCAAACAAAATCAGCCACGCACAATCCAACCCAGTTTATGAAGGATTGGGTTAGGGGGGGAAATATCAAAATCATGGACCTGCTAAAGTTCAATGAAAAATAATAATATTTCTCATGTTATCGTTATTATAATTATTATTTTTTTCATGACTGCCTCTTGTGACCACATTGTCACTGTTGGTGGCACATGACGGTGTGCCCCCCTAAACACCATAGACGCAACTGTTTTCTTAATTTCTGTGTTTTTTTCTACCACTTATTCTGTTCAGGGTCACAGGTGAGCTGGAGCCAATCCTAGTTGACTCTGCTCAGAGGCACGGCGTCATCAGCTCCTCATTTTCCATTCTATAGTAGTCACGATTTAAATAATAATATTGCAACATATGCAATATTTGTCATATTGCCAAGTGTCCAGGAAAATAGATCCAAGCAATTATGTTGATCTACATTGCTGTGTCTCTTATTTTGCTAGAATTCCATATTGTGTTTTGTAAGGAATTTTGAATGAGGTTTTATGTCATTCATAACATTGCCATCACACCAGACTGAGAATGAGAGTATTTTCCATGTTTCCTTCTCTACTGGTAGTTTTTTTTTACATGTATAAAAAAAACACTGCTCCAGGATATTGTGTTTTATGGCATGCCTGAGAGAATGTTGTGTGTGCGCAAGAAAGCTCATTATCATTCAAGTGAAGTACCTGTTCCAGTTCGGATGAAAGCAGGAGAGTTGGAATGTTGAGCATATTGCTGAGAGTGCTTTGCTGCTTTGTGAAGCTGTGAAAGCTGCTGAAGGGAGTGCTGATTGCGATAAAACCTGGAATTAGTGCCAGCAGCTTTTGGCAAAAGACAGATGAGGGTGTGTATTAGAGGAAACTTTAGCAATTAAGAAAAACAGCATGCAAAAGAACAAGTCTTAGCCATTTTTGTGATCAAAACACAACTCTTTGCATCACAAAAATGAAATATAATAGTGAGAAAAATGTTGAAGCCACGAAAAGTATTTTTTCGTCTACCGTCTTACAGATGGAATATGATCCTCTCTAAAGGCAGTAAAACTCATTATTATCATAAAGAGTTATTCACCAATTTACCCAACATACTATTTGAACTGATAGTTCAAGGTAGCAAAATGCTAGACAAATAATCATGGTTGGTTCAGCATGCAATAGGCAAATATTAAAGACATAAATAACCCTACTTGCTGAAAGTAGATTCCGTCTGTCCTGTGTTAAGTAGTTGCTGGTTTCAGCCCGCTCGTCCTGCTGCGGCTTACTCAAAACTTCAGCGCTTCGTACTTCATCAGAGACTTGTTCAGTAGATCTGAGGTCTTCAAAGCTGCCATTGACTCTTGGAGACACCTGTGGCGAAACCTTGGGAAGAAGAGGACTGCCTGGGAGGGTCTGTTGGTGGCGTGACCTTAATTGTGACCCCTGGATTCCCTGGGCCAGGAGGCCAATGAGACAGACCAATCCCCACATTAATGATCTCATGTCGCCTGTTGGTTTACTCCTGCTTGCCCTTCAGTCTGTTGGTACAAGTAATCGTGGCCTTTTTATATGATCCACTGCCCACAAGGCGTGGGCGAACTTAGACCCAGTCCAGGATGAGGAGGAGGAGGAGGAAGGGAAGGCACCCATGGTAGAGGTGCAAAAGTCAGAAAACCTTGTGTTATACTCTCTGTGCATGCAGCTACCGAATATATATGTATATAAATAATTACTTTTATTGTGAAAGCAACATTCCTTTATCCAATTTTTAAAGGTTTGAATGCATAAACAATAAACTGTGATATTTGGTCAACTCATTTTTTACCTTTTTTATTGTGTTATATGCATGGATTCTACTTAGACTGCAAACACTGTTCATTTGGATGTTTTTAATTCTTGAGAAATTCTGACCTCTTCTGGAATTTTTTTGAATAACATATTTGAAAAATGGCGTCAATGTACTGTATGTATATGGAGAGTCAAATGGGACGAAGTTAAATAAATACATCTTTAAATAATAACTTAAAGGTGTCATTCATTCATTATAAATGGACATAAATACATGAATGGGTTACAAAATGTATTTATTTAATGTAGAAGTACATGTATTTATTTATTCATTTGATTAATAATACAAATATTTAACTCATTATTATATAATATATAATAATTATCATTAAATAATTATAATCATAATAATATTAAATCAAAACTCAAAATTTTAATTTTTCTGTTGAACCCTCCACAAGCAGGGTCGTACTGGTCGGTATTTGGTTTGAAATTGCGTAAATAACTTCGGCAACTTCAATACATTCCTCTACTTTAACTGCTACATGCTTCCTTCCACATACTCTGCTAAATCTAAAATAAATACCACCAACTCCCGAAAAGAACTTCGTATATTAGTATTATTTAAAACGTTTTAAAAAAGTTACTTATGACTGAAAAAGTGGTCACACTTCACTTACTTTTCCAACTTTGTTCATTACACCCTCAGCCATTTGGTCTGTTCGTCGCCGAAACTTGGGACATCTGCATGATATCCATCCATCCATCCATCTTCTTCCGCTTATCCGAGGTCGGGTCGCGGGGGCAGCAGCCTAAGCAGGGAAGCCCAGACTTCCCTCTCCCCAGCCACTTCGTCCAGCTCTTCCTGTGGGACCCCGAGGCGTTCCCAGGCCAGCCGGGAGACATAATCTTCCCAACGTGTCCTGGGTCTTCCCCGCGGCCTCCTACCGGTCGGACGTGCCCTAAACACCTCCCTAGGGAGGCGTTCGGGTGGCATCCTGACCAGATGCCCGAACCACCTCATCTGGCTCCTCTCGATGTGGAGGAGCAGCGGCTTTACTTTGAGCTCCTCCCGGATGGCAGAGCTTCTCACCCTATCTCTAAGGGAGAGCCCCGCCACCCGGCGGAGGAAACTCATTTCGGCCGCTTGTACCCGTGATCTTGTCCTTTCGGTCATAACCCAAAGCTCATGACCATAGGTGAGGATGGGAACGTAGATCGACCGGTAAATTGAGAGCTTTGCCTTCCGGCTCAGCTCCTTCTTCACCACAACGGATCGATACAGCGTCCGCATTACTGAAGACGCCGCACCGATCCGCCTGTCGATCTCACGATCCACTCTTCCCTCACTCGTGAACAAGACTCCGAGGTACTTGAACTCCTCCACTTGGGGCAAGATCTCCTCCCCAACCCGGAGATGGCACTCCACCCTTTTCCGGGCGAGAACCATGGACTCGGACTTGGAGGTGCTGATTCTCATCCCAGTCGCTTCACACTCAGCTGCGAACCGATCCAGTGAGAGCTGAAGATCCTGGACAGATGAAGCCATCAGGACCACATCATCTGCAAAAAGCAGAGACTTAATCCTGCAGCCACCAAACAAGATCCCCTCAACGCCATGACTGCGCCTAGAAATTCTGTCCATAAAAGTTATGAACAGAATCGGTGACAAAGGGCAGCCTTGGCGGAGTCCAACCCTCACTGGAAACGTGTCCGACTTACTACCGGCAATGCGAACCAAGCTCTGGCACTGATCATACAGGGAGCGGACTGCCACAATCAGACAGTCCGATACCCCGTACTCTCTGAGCACTCCCCACAGGACTTCCCGAGGGACACGGTCGAATGCCTTCTCCAAGTCCACAAAACACATGTAGACTGGTTGGGCAAACTCCCATGCACCCTCAAGGACCCTGCCGAGAGTATAGAGCTGGTCCACAGTTCCACGACCAGGACGAAAACCACACTGTTCCTCCTGAATCCGAGGTTCGACTATCCGGCGTAGCCTCCTCTCCAGTACACCTGAATAGACCTTACCGGGAAGGCTGAGGAGTGTGATCCCACGATAGTTAGAACACACCCTCCGGTTCCCCTTCTTAAAGAGAGGAACCACCACCCCGGTCTGCCAATCCAGAGGTACCGCCCCCGATGTCCACGCGATGCTGCAGAGTCTTGTCAACCAAGACAGCCCCACAGCATCCAGAGCCTTAAGGAACTCCAGGCGGATCTCATCTACCCCCGGGGCCTTGCCACCGAGGAGCTTTTTAACTACCTCAGCAACCTCAGCCCCAGAAATAGGAGAGCCCACCACAGACTCCCCAGGCACTGCTTCCTCATAGGAAGACGTGTTGGTGGGATTGAGGAGGTCTTCGAAGTATTCCCTCTACTGATCCACAACATCCGCAGTCGAGGTCAGCAGAACACCATCCTCGCCATACACGGTGTTGATAGTGCACTGCTTTCCCTTCCTGAGGCGGCGGATGGTGGTCCAGAATTGCTTCGAAGCCGTCCGGAAGTCGTTTTCCATGGCCTCACCGAACTCCTCCCATGTCCGAGTTTTTGCCTCTGCGACCGCTGAAGCCGCACACCGCTTGGCCTGTCGGTACTTGTCCGCTGCCTCAGCCATTTGGTCTGTTCGTCGCCGAAACTTGGGACATCTGCATGATATTCCATGTTTATTCAAATGAGAGAAGTAGCAGGTCAAACCACTGCTCAATTAACCTGGAAATATTTGGTTGCACTTAATTTCTCAGGTGCATCTTATTGCACATTATTTTTAGTATCAACATGGTATTTTTTTCATGTTGAAAAACATAGCAAACATAGCAGGTAAATCCACTGTTAAAATGTTGGTTACTGTATTCCATCCATCCATTTTCTACCGCTTGTTTCTTTTGGGGTCGCGGGGGGTGCTGGAGCCTATCTCAGCTGCATTCGGGCGAAAGGCGGGGTACACCCTGGACAAGTTGCCCCCTCATCGCAGGGTTACTGTATTTTTATTGAAAATGTCTTGAATGTTTGAAATGTGAGCAAAAAAGTTTCCTCTTGTTAATTCAACCTAAAGTGTTGATTGCACTTTATTCAAATACGATGTGAATGCATTGGCCATTCATTTTGTTTGTATCCATAATTCATGTACAACTACTTTCCTTAGAAGAAATAACAGGAATATAAGAAACTTCACCTGCAGTGTTCAGTATATAGTACTGCTTGATTTTTTTTTTTTTGCTAAAAAGTTAGCGAATCGATTTCAACTCACTAGATCGTTTAGGATTGTATCATTCTAAATATATATATATATATATATATATATATATATATATATATATATATATATATATATATATATATATATATATATTGTCCCTGAATCGTATTGGCCTCCAAAGATTCTGAATCGAATATAAGTGAAAAAGAATCGTTACACCCCTAATTAAAATCATCCATCCATCCATTGTAGAAATAATTGAAAACATTAAATATTTAAATCGATAATTAAATAAATCATGATACCAATTATTAATTAAATAATAAATTCAATAAATAAATCATGAAATAATTAAATGTACTTTTGTATTAAATAATTAATGACACATAAAAAAGGGACAAGCAGTAGAAAATGGATGGATGGATAAAAATTTAGGAATGTGAGATAGTACTAAAAGCTAAAACCATATATAAAGGTTTATTTGAAATAGGGACAGATACAGAAACATAGATATCTGAAACAGTTATCCAATGTATGCATCATAGTGTTTGTAGCCAAAGCTAATTTACAACACTTGTCCCCAACAACAACAACACAGATCTAACATCATTAAAAATAGGAAAATACAAAGAATTAGGCAAAGAGGAGTCGATAATAATGATAATAGTAATAATACAGACAAAGTGCAAACTAAGTAAAAGCAAATAATAATAATAACAACACAGACAAAGTGCAGACTAGATAAAAACCAATTAGTAAAAATGAGTAAAAACTAAACATGGGAACACGATTGTTGCCCAACTAGCCACAATTTTGTTTGTTTTTTGAAAGTGACAAGTGCAGGTATACTTTTCAAAGTGTCAGGTAGAGAGTTCCATAGTTGTGGTCCTTTTATTGAAAATGCAGTCTGGGCAAAAGATGTTCTACGGAATGGAACGCAACAGTTGCCTTTTGATGTTGCTTGGGTGGTAGATCTGGTACCACTTTGCAGTCTTGTAATTGCCTTGCAGAGCAATTGGGGAGCAGAGTTATCCAAGCATTTAAAAACCAGTTTGACTGTGTGTAACAAAATAAATTTAGTAAAACTTAAAATATTGTATTTGGTTAAAATTTGGCAATGATGATATCGTATACTCTTCTTGTCTAAGACTTTCAAAGTGCGGTTATAAAGACACTCAATGGTCTTGATTGATGACTGGTGTGCCTGGGACCATGTAGTTAAGCCATAAGATATGTGTGAAAGAATCATTGAATTCATAAAAGTAAAAGCACAGCTGAGAGTTAAGCAGTTTCTTATAATCTTAAAACAGCCTCGATTTGCCTTCAGGGTTTTACACATTTTCTTAATGTGACTTTTAAAATTCAGCTGATAGTCTATGATTATGCCCAAATATTTTACTTCAGGTACTTGTTCAATGAGCTCCACATTAATTTTTATTTTCAGGTTTGTTTGAGGTAGCTTTTTTATGGAGAAGCAGACAGAGTTAGTCTTTTTAGTGTTTAGGGTTAAACAGGATGATGCCAGCCAAGATGCTATTTTGACTAATTTAGCATTTAACTTCTCAGCAACTAGAGTACAGGTCTTACCTGATGTATATACGACTGTGCCATCCGCATACATCTGTAGATCTATATCTGTGCATGCATCTGGTAGGTCATTGATGTATAGACTGAATAGTATCGGTCCCAAGACACTACCCTGAGGTATCCCTGTTTCAATTTTGCGGAAGGAAGATTTCACATTATTAATGGTGACACATTGTTCACGGCCCTTTAGATATGACTCAAACCAGGACAATGACTGGTTGGATAAGTTGAATTTAGTTAGTTTTGAAATTAAAATGTCACTGTGACCATACTTGCCAAACCTCCCGAATTTTCCGGGAGAATCCCGAATTTCAGTGCCTCTCCCGAAAATCTCCCGGGACAACCATTCTCCCGAATTTCTCCCGATTTCCAGCCGGACTTAAGGCACGCCCCCTCCAGGTCCGTGCGGACCTGAGTGAGGACAGCCTGTCGTCACGTCTGCTTGGCCAACCAAAAAGTAACCACAGAACATGTTCTGTGGTTACTTTTTGGTTGGCCAACGGTTTACGTTGTATTGCGCACCCTGACGCAAGTGTGGGAGTCGGTTCTGAAGTATGAAGTAAAGAGACGTAACTTTGTCACCTCGCCTGGTTATTGACTCCAACCCAGAATATTGTATATATATATATATATATATATATATATATATATATATATATATATATATATATATACAGTACATATATAATAAAATACATATATATATATATATATGTGTGTGTATATATATATATATATATATACTGTATATATATAGCTAGAATTCGCTGAAAGTAAAGTATTTATTTTATTTTATTTATTTATATATATATATATGTATATATAAGAAATGCTTAAATTTCAGTGCATTCTAGCTATAAATATACTCCTACAACCTTAACCCCGCCCCCCCAAATCTCCCGAATTTGGAGGTCTCAAGGTTGGCAAGTATGATTGTGACAGACTTCCTCCATTCCACTGACCACCAAAAACAGCCATGACGGCGAGCAGATTGTGACCTTGTTTTATTGTTTCATTTAAATCTTCGTCCTCCTCTGCTGCTGCCCTTTTACACAGTGACAGATGATTATAGAATTGCGCCCAGCTGCGCGATCCACGCACCTGATGTCCATTTCCGCCTCACGTCAGCCCCGGCGTGCCCCGCCTCGCTGCCGGTCTGCTGGCCATGCCTCCCCACAGTCATTATTGACTGTATCAAATGCTTTTTTTAAGTCTAGAAATACTGCACCGACCACCTGTCCTTTGTCAAGGGAATCTTTGATATTTTCAGTTAAAAAACAAGTGGCAGATTCTGTAGAATGGTTACGTCTGAACCCGAATTGCAGGGGATTCAAATAGTGGTTTGTCTCAAGGTGGTGCATTAGTTGTTCCGAAACAATCTTCTCCAGGACTTTAGATACAACTGGAAAAAGGCTGATAGGTCTATAGTTAGATGTCATGCCAGCATCTCCAGATTTTAAAAGTGGTATTACCTGTGCAGTTTTCCATCCATCTGGGAGTTGCCATGTTTTAATGGAAATATTAATAAGATGAGTAAGAGGCTGTATAAGGATGCCGCTATATTTTTTAAGAAAAGCTGTGCCTAGGTTATAAAATAAGTCTATATAATAAGGTTACCAATAAGTCATGTGATAAATTTCAGTGACCAATCCAAACAAAGCCGTGTTGGATTTGTAGAGACATGATTTTATTGAAACCTTTCAAACGCCTGTCAGTGAACTTCTGCATTCCATTACAAAGTCTGTCAGACAATAGAACATGTCCTAAATACAGGGAAGTTGAAGTACTCTATAAGGCTGTTTGTTCAGGAGTCTTGTCATCCTTCATAGAGAGGGACACTGTGCATATAAGTACAGTAGACGTACCCTCTATGTCCACAATGTTCTACTTAAGTTTAGTTGTGAGTGTGATGGCTGTGCTCGGTTTAGGAGATGGAAGTTTGCTGAATGCCTTTTATCCAGGAGACATCGTCATTGGAGGACTTTTCCCTCTTCACCTTCAAACCAACAGAAGCACAATACCAGGACCTGTCTCCTGCAGCCAGTAAGTCCAACCTCACCTTTTTAAATTCCTCTCTAATTACTAATTTATGTTTTTTCCCTGACAGCTATAACTTCCAAATGTTTTTACAATCGCAAATGATGATATATGCAATCAGAGAAATTAACCATCGTACGCCAAGGCTTCTCCCTAACATCACATTGGGATACCACATCTACGACACATGCGGGGATGTCACCTTTGCCATCAGGGCCACCCTTCAGCTCGTCAAGGACCGGTTGGATAGTCGAAAGTGTTTTTTTCCGGAAAATACTCAGTTTTCTCCACCCAATTTGATGGCAGTGATTGGTGAGAGATTCTCTGAGGTCTCAATCGCAGTTTCACGGGTTATTGCTCTATCTTCAGTGGCTCAGGTTGGTCTTCACTGTTTTTGACATTATCAAATCTTAACCATTATTCGTGAACTTTCAGTGTTTTGTTTTTAACTAGCGTTTGTAGCACATTTGTATCAATTATGTAAGTAACCAAAAGCTAAAAAAGTAACTGGAAAATGATCGTACCCCAAGTATTTGAGCACATTCCTTTAAACAACAACAACAATGCAGTCCTTCAGTGCTTTATAGAGCATTCATTTAAATACACATATAATCAAAATGAAGTTATATTTTCTAATGACATTATACTAGCATTTGTATGCCTTAAAATATGATATAATTTGTTTAGTTGTTCATTTTCTCCTGCTTATCTTGCATTTTAGGCTAATTGGTGACTTGAAATTGTCTAGCGGTGTGAATGTGTGTGTGAATTGTTGTCTAAAGGCTATACTGTATGTGCCCTGTAGTTGGCTGGTGACCAGTTCTAGGTGTACTCAGGGTGTCAGCTGCGATAGGCTCCAGCTTACTCGTAACCCAAATGAGGACAAGCGGTAGAGAAAGTGGATAAATGGATGCATGTACAGTACCCTGACCTGGACTGATTACCAGTCAATCGCAGGGCAGACAAACAATTATAGTATAACTATTAATCCCTCCTATTGACAATACTTAATATATTATTATCATAAACATTAATTATGACTTGAAATCATGAAAGCACTTAACTTAAGATGCTAAGATGACAGGCGTAGTGCAAGTAAAAATGTATTTAATTACAAAAAATAAAGATGTACAGCTGGGACAAGGTGGAAACATTGTAAAGCACAAAGCAAATGATCCATCTCAACTTAACTTGAATCAACCAAATGTTGTTATTTCCCCATAAAAGTGGGTCAGTGTATGTTTTAGTCATTACATGTTCTTTTCATGATGGGAATTGAAAAACTAATAAATTATTGGTTTAGTTTAATTTCATTATGAAACAAAAAAATAAACATTTAAAAACAAAGTGTTCTTCTTTTTCAGTGTCGAAGAGCAACAACGAGCCTGTAGGAATAAAACAGTGCGGTGTAATTACCTGCATTTATACATAAAAAACATGTTAACTTGGGATACAACACCACAGTTTTTTGTCTTCGGACTGGCCAGTCTGGGTCCCGTCTCTCAGTAGCAACTTCATAAACATATATTTTTGGTCAGTTTTTTTGTTTCTGCTGACTATTTTTTTTCCAAATATAATGAGAGGCGTAGCACCACATTTTGGGCCCCGATATAGACAAGAATCAAAAGAGCCCATCGCCGCCCTATACACACACACACTTAGTATGTTTACATGCACTAAGAAATACTACATGGATTTGGTTGAAACCAACTCTTTAAAAGACATGTAAAAGCATAATAAGGTTTTTGACTATAGAAAATGGGATTAACATATCTAGAACAAATCTAGATAACACCTCCACTCTTAAATCTGATTCTAAAAAAAATATATATTTTTTTTAGAATCAGAATATATATTTTTTTTTACAAAAAAGTTGTTACGTTCTGTTGGTATGGAACATCAAGATGCTAAGATGACAGGCATAGTGCAAGTAAAAATGTATTTAATTACAAAAAATAAAGATGTACAGCTAGGACAAGGCGCAAACACTGTAAAGCACAGAGCAAATGATCCAGCCCATAACAAGCATTCTGATTGGCAACCAGGGACACACCTTTCCCTGGTTGCCAATCGGGAAATGGTGAAGGAGCCAGCGCTCAAGGGAAGTGGTGGAGGCAAACAGGAAATTTAATATATAAATAAAAGGACTGGACAGGAAAAAAAACAGAAAAAAAGGAAACTAATAATAAAGCCACAACTGTCATGCGGGATAATGTCAAAAGTGCCAATAAATTAAATACAAAGGGACCAGAATAGGAATTTAGATAATCATATAACCTGTCATTCTTCACTTAAATGAGTACTAATCTGTCAAGTTTACTCTTTTGCCTCATCCATGTTCTGAAATGTTGGTGCGGTGTGGGAATCCTTAAAGGTGAGCTTTGATAACGTTATGTCGTCTGTGTTGAGTGAAGTGTTCGATATTAGGTTTGTGGCTATCCAGGTGTAATTAACCATTTTTCAGTGATGAGCAGTAACAGGCTACATGTAAACTATGTAGTTTAACTACATTTTCCAGTAGCTTGGTGGTAGCTTAGCTACTTTTTGAACAAATAGCTTTTCTTGTAGCTTTGCTACTTTTAAACACATATAGCTAGGTAGCGTACATCAAAGCTACAAGCTACAAAGAGAGAAAATGGACTGTGAATCCAGGCCCAAATTTGAAAGAAAATACAATGACCTGGATGGATAAGAAAATCCATACATACGGAGAAAATCGTTGATGATTGATTGTTGTTCGTATGATGAGTCACAATTGGCTAAGGTTAGGGCGAAACATTACAGACTGGCCAATCAGAGGCAAGATAAGGTGGGATATTAAAACGAGTAAGCAAACTCATGACAGCCACGCACTCATGTCACATGATGACGAGGTAGTCGGAGACAGTGGGACGCTTCAAGATGACGACTAAAAAAAAAAACTCTCACACAGATTAGATTTTTTTCTATACTAACGAAGATGACGTGCAGGAAACCCACAATAATGCGAGTCCTTGGCCATATTTAGACAAATGTATGTGTTAAGAGAAAATGCCCCGAACCTTAATTTGTAGTTGTTTACTCTGTAAACCAAAATCATAACTGCACCCTTCATCGAAAATGTGGAACACAAATTTAGGAACACACATTAAGGTAAGTTGAGTTCTTGAAAAGTTTTACTGCACATAACTATTACCAACTGTTCCCAAACAACACACAGGTCATTGCTATTTTGTCAAGATATAGATATATGCTGTTTTTTACTGTAGGTAGAGATAATGAATAACAAAGAAAAAGGAAACTATATACAGTGGGAGGTGGGGACCCCTAGAGGTAGTTAAAGTTAAAGTTAAAGTACCAATGATTGTCACACATACACTAGTTGTAGGGTATCCCCAGCTAAATGACAGATAGTTAATAGTAATGGAACCTTATTGGGTCCATGTGTATACTCTCTGTTACATTAACATTGATAATATACATGTGAGCCCATAGATAGAAATGCTGTTGAATGTAGCTTTGATGTAGCAAGCTACTTTTGCCGTGTAGCCTGTAGTGTAGCTTGCACCAATTACATTTAATCGAGAGTAACTTGTACCTTAGCTTACTACATTTTCCAAGTAGCTTGCCCAAGCAACCTTATTACAGAACATTCACGGCTGTATTAATTTTATGTTAACATTCATTAAATAAATCTTTAAACTTTACAAAAGTTCAGGCAGAGGCCCCCCTGTGCTTGTACAACCCTTGCCCCTAGATATAGTTATTGCTTTTTGAAACAAAAAAAGAAGAACGCTTTGTTTTACAATTTTTTATTTGGTATTTCAAAATAATATTCATACTAACCAAACATATTTTGTTTTTTAATTCCCATTCAGGAAAGTACAATTCAATGACCAAAGGCTACCGCAACCAAGTGTTGCTTAGAGAGAAATGCTAATGAGGTTTTTCCTTCTTGTGTGACGCAGATTAGCTACGCATCAACGAGTGAGCTACTCAGCAGGAAGTTGAAGTTCCCCACCTTTCTGCGAACAATATCTAGTGATGAATATCAGACAAAGGCCATTACCAAGCTGGTGAGGGAGTTCAACTGGAAATCTGTGGCCATCATAGGAAGTGACGACGAGTATGGAAAGTATGGCAGTGATCGACTCGCACAACTCTTCAGAGAAATGAAGGACGTCTGCATTGAATTCATCGACATCCTGCCTGGTTACTTTTCCCAAAATAATTCCCAAACCCATAAGAAGATGTCAGTCCTTGTGGACAACATCAATAAATCCACTGCTGAGGCAGTAATCGTTTTTACCAAGGAGTCCAATGTTGATATCGTCATAGAATCTGCAGTTAAACACAAGCTGAACAGAACGTGGATAGCAAGTGACTCTTGGTCCAGCTCCACAAAGCTGGCTACTTTGCCAGGCATTGACATGGCAGGACTGGTGTTTGGATTCAACTCTAAGAGGAATTCAGTTGCCGGGTTTAAAGATTATGTTATGTCCATGTTCAACAGAACGACGAATGCCCTCCTGGATTATCACTTGACTCATTACCCACTTTGTTCCAACGGGTCACACCTGGACGCCAACTGCACACACAGCAAACAGGAGTCAGGACAATGTGTGGACCTAAGATGCTTGACCAATCACATCGACCAGGACGAAAAGTACAACATCTACTTAGCTGTGCAAGTCATTGTCGAGGGGCTACGGCGCCTGCTGAAATGTGACAGCCAGCAATGTGAACGCGGCAATGACTTCACTCCCTTGGAGGTAATATGAGTATGAATAAGACCTTTAGTCAAGCAGGCATACAGTTGTGGTCAGAAGTTTACATACTTAATCTAATCGGGTCAATATTATACATGCAGGTTCAAATAGACTTCAGTAACTCACCTGGTCCAGCCCCTGCTTTCATTCTGCCCAGGACTCGAACCTGGGTCCTCCTAAATGACAAGCGTGCTTGGGACCAAGCTAAGCCCTAGCTATCAACTCGGTGTACAGTGGAAGCTCTTCAAGGGGAACGGCAGTTTTTCAGTCACAATCCTTATACAAGACAAGAGCACATATGTTTTTATGTTTTAATGCAGTGGTCCCCAACCACCGGGCCGCGGACCTATTTTTTTCATACGGTGTTGATGTGGACATGGTTGCCTCTGCATTTTGTTGGTGTGGCACCGAACGGAGATGTTGACATGCGGAGTTTCAAACACTCTTCATTCTCTAGCGGGTGACTTTTCAAATTATGCTAAATATTAGCAGTAATGCTATTTTTTTGTAGCAACGCTTTGGCCCCACACTTGACAAGTTACGGTTGTCTGTTCGACATATTCCCGCTTGAAGCCAAACCACCGCCAGACGATGGACCCCGTGCTGTTTTTCTTGGGAATTAATTCTTCCTTCATTTGTTACCAGATTTGCACCTTCTTCATACTTGCCAACCCTCCCGGATTTTCCGGGAGACTCCCGAAATTCAGCGCCTCTCCCGAAAACCTCCTGGGACAAATTTTCTCCCGAAAATCTCCCAAAATTCAGGCGGACTCAGGTCCTCATTACCCAATCACGTTATAACTGTAGAATGATGGAGTTCTTGGTTTCTTATGTGGGTTTATTGTTAGGCAGTTTCATTAACGTCCTCCCAGCGCGGCAACAACACACAACAACAGCAGTCACGTTTTTGTATACCGTAAAGCAGTTTGTCTGCCGTTAACAGCAATGTTGTGACACTCTTAAACAGGACAATACTGCCATCTAGTGCATTTGATGAAGGCACTTTTGTGCGTGCCACACAGCAATGCATCATCAGAGAGGTTCAGCATGGTTCGAAAAATAGTGACAGAGAATAGAACAAGGATGGACAATTCAACCCTTAACTCAACAATGAGTAGATGAGTGTTATGTGTGTGTATATGTGTAAATAAATGAACACTGAAATTCAAGTATTTATTTTATTATATATATATATATATATATATATATATATATATATATATATATAATAAAATAAATATATATATATATATACATATATATATATATATATATATATATATAATTTAAAAAAATATATATATATATACGTATATATATATATATATATATATATATACATATATATATATATATAGAATTCACTGAACGTCAAGTATTTCTTATATATATATATATATATATATATATATATATATATATATATATATATATATATATGAAATACTTGACTTGGTGAATTCTAGCTGTAAATATACTCCTCCCCTTTTGGCCACGCCCCCAACCACGCCCCCGTCCCATTCCGACCACGCCCACCCCCCTCCCCCCACCTCCCGAAATCGGAGGTCTCAAGGTTGGCAAGTATGACCTTCTTTCTCTCGTATTACCAATCGCACCACAGCTAACGTTACCCATGCCGCTACTTCTCTGCTCCGCGAGGGCGTATACGTATGTGACATATGTAAGAAGGTGCCCTTGTTTTGTCTCTCTGTGAGAAGGAGAGACAGGAAAGAGTGAGAAACGCCTGTAGTGTAATGCCCGCAGCTAAAAGCAACTGCGTGAGAACGTATACTCAAATATCACGATGTAGTCATTTTCTGTATCGCACAGGGACAAACCCGCGATATATCGAGTATATCAATATATCGCCCAGCCCTAGTTGTAGAATATATTGGAAACTCAAGACAGTCATGACATTATGTTCTTTACAAGTGTATGTAAACTATATATATACACACACACACACAAATATATATAAAACATAGTTGACGCAGGGGTAGATCTTGATTTAATTTTGGGCTGAGACCAGGGATTTTGGGCTTGAAAATGTTGGTGACCACTGATCTAGAAGAAACTTTCACGAGCTCCGAGGTGAGGAAGCAGCTCACCAGCTGATGATGTCAATATAGCAGTATAAGCTAGTTAGCGCTCTGTGATCATGGCACCACTAAATATAGTTTGTTTGCGTTAGCACTTGCAATAACAATATAACGAATACTTGGTTAATATTCTGGTCATAAAATGTAAATGGAGTATGTGGCGGTTTTTGGATGGTTATTTAGAGGGCTTTACAGGCGGAATAGACTTGACTCCATTGTAAGATTACTCTTATTTATTAGTTAGAATGCATTAAAAAAAGAAAAACATGTGTTTTTGTCCCTCATAATGATTGTGAATTACAGTATAGGCAAAATTCCTAAAAAAAAAAGTGTAGTTCGCCTTTAAGGTGCTAGGGAGTTACCTTTTTAACAGAAGAACAGAGTACTTTGCATTTGTTGTATCATTAATCCTTTCCTTGGCAAAGATCTCTCCTGTATGGTGCCTGAGAAGGCTCACAACAAACCCAAACACCACAACAAATGCAAACACCACAATATAACAAGATAAAGTCACAACACAACAATTTTGAGCACAACACAACAACTTTAATCCACAACACAATTGCAAAGGACCACTACAATATATAGCTTGGTTGGTAGAGCGGCCGTGCCAGCAACTTGAGGGTTCCAGGTTCGATCCCCGCGTCCGCCATTCTAGTCACTGCCGTTGTGTCCTTGGGCAAGACACTTTACCCACCTGCTCCCGGTGCCACCCACACTGGTTTAAATGTAACTTAGATATTGGGTTTCACTATGTACAAGCGCTTTGAGTCACTAGAGAAAAGCGCTATATAAATATAATACACTTCACTTCACTACAAATGCAAAACCCACAACACAACAACATGAGGCCACGACAAAAAAACATAAAGCCCCGACACAACAATTTTGCGTCACAACATAACATAAAATCACAACTTTCAGCCACAACGTGATTGCAAAAGCAACCACAAATGCAAAGGCCGCAACACAACAACCTAAAGCCACAACGCAATTGCAAAAGCCCCTACAACTGCAAACACCACAACATAACATTCAGTCACGACACAACAAACTTATGCCACAACACAACAACTTTCAGCCTCAACACGATTGCAAAAGCCACAAGAAATGCAAACGCCACAGCACAACAACATAAAGCCACGACACAACAACTTTCAGCCACAACACGATTGCATGAGCCATTACAACTGCAAACGCCAAAACACAACCACTTTACGCCACAACTCTAGCACACAAGGCCAAAACACAACATTAAGCGACAACGGAAGTGTCAGCGGAAAGGTGAAGAAGTTTTCATAAACAAAGTTGGAAAACTACGTGAAAGGAAGTTATTGTGATAGATGTCACTTTCTTGTCACCTCTGTTGTGTCCGTCAAAACCGCTCAATGTTTTTAAATTGTGTCATAAAGTTGTTGTGTTGTGGAGTTTGCAATTATTGTGACATTTCTGAGCCACCGTACTCACTGGCATGCACGCGTGTACGAGAAAGCCATGAAAGCTAATCCAACATTTGCTTCAATCTGTGAGGATAGCATTCACATCAATAAACAAAGACTGGGTCACCAATGTGTGGGATGCTTAGTTTGGGCACCAGTGGAATGATGTTTTGGCGACAACCGAATCATACGAAAAGTGGGCTGTACAAAAACCAAGGTTTGACTGTATATGATTTGAACCTAAAAAAAACTTGCTTTGTCTAGATATTAAGTGCAGTTTTGTTCATGTTTGACTCCCCAGCTTCTCATGGAAATCAAGAAGGTCAACTTTACTGTGGACACCACTCATATATTTTTTGATGCCAATGGGGATCCCAGTTTAGGATACGACATTTTATTCTGGGACATGTCAGCCAAGACACGGTTAAATGTCATTCAAATCATTGGCGAGTACTGGCCAAACGGAACTATCCGAGTCCCGCGTGAGTTGGTACAAAAGATGCACAATGTGAAGGTGAGCTTAACGTGCTTATTTGAACGGAAGTCCTGTTCGCTGACTCACTCTCGTCATACAGGTAACTGCTTACAACTGCTCCAAAACCTGCACACCTGGACAAGAGTTGAAGAAGCAGAATGTAACGTTGAAATGCTGCCATGATTGTGTTCCGTGTGCAGAGGGAGAATTTTCCACTGGACAAGGTAAGGTTTTATGAATATAGGGCCCTACTCTCCCGTTTGCGTTTTTTTTATGCGCTTGAAGTTAGGCAAGTTTCTGTTGCTCGTATTCTCCCATCCAGCCTGAGTGAGGACACACCCAAGCAGCGTAAGTTAGGCACAAGACGGGACGCCTTTTTTTCCTTGGCTGTGTGGAAATTATGGAACATGAAGTTTGACTAACGCTTGTGAATGTCATTGAAATCCATGAAAAGGATAACACTTGAAGTTTTAAAAAGCTGTGTCAGTCCAGGGCAGGGGTCGGCAACCTTTACCAGTCAAAGAGCCATTTTGACCAGTTTCATAAATTATAGAACACGATGGGAGCCACAAAACTCTAATGGAATTAAAAATGAAGTAACACTGCATATCAGGGCAACTATTCACTCAAACGTGCCGTGATGTTACAGCATTTAGAGCCCACTACAACCAGCGTGCCGGCCCAGCCACACATTGTTTGGGGCTTCTACAGCAAGGCATACTTGGTCAACAACCACACAGGTTACACTGACGGTGGCGGTATAAAAAACTTCAACACTCTTACTAATAATGCGCCACACTGTGAACCCACACCAAACAAGAATGACAAACACATTTCGGGAGAATATCTACACCGTAACACAACATAAACACAACAGAACAAATACCCAGAATCCCATGCAGCCCTAACTCTTCCGGGCTACATTCGCACCTGCCGAAAATGCACAATAAAGAAGGAAAAAAACATAAGTCGCACTGGAGCCCGGCCAAACTATGAAAAAAACTGCGACTTATAGTCTGAAAAATACGGTACTATGAGTCACTTTAAGTACTTAAAACTTGCATACATTTCTTGCAACTCTGTTTTGATCCCAATTCTGCCTTTCCTTCCACAGGTGGGGAGTGTAAACGCTGCAGGACAAATGAGTATTCGTCTCCTAAAAGGGACGAATGTTTAAAAAAACCAATTGAGTTCCTGGACTGGTCGAATGTGTTCATAATCATTTTAAGTACGTTGGACGGCTTAGGGATTATTTTAACGATTATGTTTGCAGTTTTGTTTGCCATCCATCATAACACGCCCATCGTGAAGGCAGTGGGAGGGTATTTGTGTTTTTTGGAGCTTTTTTCTCTGCTGACATGCTTTTGCCTCACATTTAGTTTTCCAGGGAAGCCCACTGTGGCCTCCTGCATGATCGGAATGCCTCTCTTTGGAATAGCCTTTTCTCTCTGCATCTCTTGTATTCTGGCAAACCTGCTGCAAATCTTAGTGGGTTTTATGTTTGACTTGAAGACAAAGTCGTGGTTGAACAAGCTCAACCACCCGGTGGCTGTCGTCGCAGTGGTAACTGGAATACAGTTGGCTTTGTGTGTGCCATGGCTGTGCCTTTACCCTCCATTACCAAGGCAAACCAGTTTAGCTAAGAGCATCCTGCTGCAATGCCATAGAGGCTCCACCAATTTTTTCATCTCCATGTTGAGCTACAATGCTCTTTTGGCCCTTATTTGTTTCCTGTTTGCATTCAAAGGGAAGCGGTTGCCAGATTTGTACAAGAATGCAAGTTTAGTCGCCATAAGTATGCTGCTGTATTTAATCATCTGGGTCCTTTTCATCCCCATATACATCTACTTGTTTGGCGTGTACAAACAAGCCATTGAGAGCGCTGCCATTCTCGTTTCTAGCTACAGCATTCTTTGCTGTCACCTGGCTCCCAAGTGTTACATTATGGTGTTAAGGAAGGAAATCAATGACAAGAAAGCCATCACTGAGTATATTCGGAAGCATTATGAGGAGAAAGGGATCCCTGTGGTTAAATAACATTGAGATACTTTTAACTTCATATGTAATTTCTGCTGCGTTTATCCTGGTCAACCACATTGCTGTTATCATTTTATCAGTGGCGGGCCGTGCGTTTCCCACCTAGGCCTTCAGTGATATCCCACTTCAATGATGAACTCTCAAAATACCATCATTGATGTCACCACACGACCATTGCTGAAGAAATACTATACAGAAACACATTTACGCACTACTGGACATTGAACAAAACGGGTTATTTTCTGGCGCATTTAAAAATTAAAAAAACCTGCATCAGCAATTAAAACATATCTTATGTGGTACTGTTAAAACTAAAATTGCAAAAAATATTTTAAACGTGAAAAAATAAAGAAATAAAATATCTGAACTCACATTTCATCGACAGCTGAGCTAGCTTCCAGGGTTGGTTGACACTGTCTCACAAGATGTAGTTTCTCTTTAAATATCCATCCATCCATCCATTTTCTATCGCTTGTCCCTTTATCC
Source organism: Nerophis lumbriciformis (assembly GCF_033978685.3). Taxonomy (NCBI): domain Eukaryota; kingdom Metazoa; phylum Chordata; class Actinopteri; order Syngnathiformes; family Syngnathidae; genus Nerophis; species Nerophis lumbriciformis. The sequence goes on along the minus strand of NC_084555.2, from coordinate 23,235,721 downwards.
TTCTTATAAATGGCCTTGCAAATATATGTCTTGTCTTGTCTAATCATAAAAGATGCAGACGAGGTGTGTTGGCTGAGTTCTTAAAGTTTACTCCACAAGGTGCTCGTCAATAACATCCAGCTGCCGGCAACAACCTAAACGGGGCTACTGCACATGCTCTACACTACTGTGGCATGCTGGGTAATGGAGTTATTTTGTTACCTGGCTCATAACATCACTATAGATCTGCCTTAGGCCATCTAGAAAGCCTTACTGACAACAACTCGTGATCTGATTGGCTATTGCAACTGTCTATCAACTGTATGTGTCCGTTCACTTACAGTGCACGGACGCCCGCATTGCTGAATCTGAAGGCTCAGGCAGATTTGGTACAGCATGGCAACATAAGCGAGCTGAATTCTGATTGGATAAAAACTCTATAACCTAATAACAACATCGCTGGAAGGAGCATAATGTGACATGAAGAGAATTTGAATACTTCTAGATATTTAGGGAAGTTAAATTAAAAAGTACTTTTATCTTTAATTATGATCATGATTTCTGGTCATGTTAGACCAGCAAAGAAGGCCTTGCTGGCCCTGACGGCCAACCACTGCCTTTTATGAATGTGTTTCTGTGATATTGAGTAATCATCTTAATGTGAGAAAATATCAAAGCAGTGCAAACGGATGTGATACGTATAGCGCTAGCCTATTATTATGAAGGCCGGAAGGTGTGTGACCGGTTTGAGAAAAGGGCTTTTGATAGTAGCCGTGTTTTGTGTGACGAGAAATGAGTCTGTTGGAAATAAACAAGCACCTTTCCAGTTCCAGCCTGCCAACCACATATTACTAGATCCTTGGTGACACATATTTCAAACTACAATTTGCTGTTATTAAGGTTATCTGGTTCAATTTTAGCTTTTGCTTAGCAGGCTGCAATACTACTGTCTTCCCTCGTCACGTTTTTCAAAATATTAAAAGAAAAAAAACACATCATGGTTCCTTGCTGTTTTGCATTTGACTACAGCCTATTAGTAGTCTGTAATATGCATATTTAAGAACATGTATCCAAAATGAAACATTTTCAAGCATAAAAATGGTTAAATGAACATAAAAACAAATTTAAGGTACTGTACTTACGGCACACCAGATCATCATCCTTCAACAGTGTTTTCATAGGTTAGTGGTTGTTTTTGTGTAAGTCTATATTGCAGCACATAATGTCTTATTAATATTACTATACAGTATAGGCCTATGTCTTATTTTTAATGATTATGTTTACTATATTTCAGGGGTTCTGACCTCGGCACCCAACTTTTCCATGTCAGACGGGCCAGGGGCCCTGCACTCAAATATTAACACTGAATTAGTAATCTTACTCTTGATTTTAAACATATTCAACATAAATCATATGCTTAGGACAGGCTGATTAGAAAAAATAAATACCTAAATATATTGCAATTATTTACTGCTAAAATAAATTAACTGAATGAATAATAAATATGTTGAACTGTCAAAATATAAGTGCAAACTAAAATACAGCTTCACTACTCTAGTCATTATTTTTGCGCTTAAACATCTGTCTTTAGCTCCAGACTTGTATGTTTGATAGTCATTACTGCCACAAGAGTATTACAACTGAGTACGCAGCGACCCATACGGACCACTGCTGAGAAACAAAGAATGACGGGGGAATGATTATCAAATCAATTAGTGAACGTCAATAATTAATATTTTATTTAATGTAAATAAAATGCAGAGTTCTAAAATATGGCTGACTGGAGCGAGCCACCTCACCAAGAGACCCGACCAGCTCCTTTATTATAGAGCACTTATGTTCCAGTTTTGCACACATTTCCATGAATTTAAAAATATTGGTGGGAATTCCTTATGAAAATGCTGTTTTTAAAAGTTGCAAGTGATTAACGATTATGTAGTGAAACAAAAAGAAATGTAAAACTACATCAATATACATATAATAAAGATGCATCGATAATTGATTTTTAATCGAATCGTGAGGTGGCCAAAGATTCCCACCTCTATTGTAAACTGTGTTTTTAAGCTTTATTAAAATATTTGATTCATAATCAATAATTCCTTCTTTGCAGACATTCAATTATCGCAGTCGGTCTGGAATCAGTGATAAACGAGGGACTACTACTCTGTACATTGTAAAAACTGTCAAAAATATTATGTTGCAATTACTTTCCTGTGTAAATGCAAGCACTTACAATGTTTAATTGTAAAGGACAGGCAGCCCATTTGGCACAGTAGAATTAATACAGTACTTTCTACACACACACTAGATGAAGCTACTATAAGTGTATGTACTCAGCCCTTAACACCACATAGTAGTCAAAAAATCTCACAAAAAAAGAAATCAGCTCTGCACCACTTTATTAAAAAAATACAAAACTTCAGAAAGTTTCCATAGGAAAACTCATGATATTGCAATCCCATCTTTTTCAATGTAGTTTAAACACAGCTTTCTGCAAATAAACCTCTTGCCTTCTGTAGGCTACGATGACGGGGAAAGGGGGAGGAGCAGTGTTTTGAGTCCCAGTGGATTAGTGGTAACCTTAAAGATTTGTTTTAAACAGGGTGCCGTACTTCTCGAGTACCGGTACACAAAGTGAAGTCACATGAATTGCATGGGAAACATGGAGAAGGAGTTTAACACTAAGAAACATTAGTATTATATTTGTAATGTTGAATGAATTGAAGTGTCTATTACTCCATTTACAAATTAGAAAAATAGTACTTCATGAACAGTCAGAATACAGGGTTAAATACTTATGGTTCAGTCAGAATACAGGGTTAAATACTTATGGTTCTGTTGCCAAGTGAAGATGATGAAACATTAAAAAAAAACAAAAAAAACTGTAGCAGCCATTCTTCTATGATATCATACCTAAACACCAGATTATGTGTGCAACAATACACCCCTCTCTTTCTCCAGGTTACTGGCCAAGATGTGTCACAAAACAAACAAGCTCTTGCCACTGACAAAGAATGCTTGATCAGTTGTGATATTTTTAAATAACAGGGGTCTGAGGGGGCTTAGCTGGCATCTCAAGGTTGCTCGCTCTTCCACAGCAAGCTGGAACGTCAAGCAAGCAGGGCTCCGTAGAGGCCGGTAGGCCCAGGGAGCAGATCTGCTGCACATGTTGCCTAGAAACAGACCACACAAAGTTAGCACCTCCAGGTGGAATCAAGCCGTGCTTAAACACTCAGCTACTCACCAGGCCGAGCGTGAAATGACGTAATAAATGTCAGGCTTTTCGAAACCATTGAAGGTGGAGGAGGCAGCCACAGTGTAGGCGCCCATGTTTTCAAAGACTAGCCAATCGCCCACATGCATGTCTGGCAGGTTGCACTGCTCAACAATGCGATCGAGACCATCACATGTTGGGCCCCATATACTGCAAGGATACATGGCTTCGTCCGGTTTGGGTTTCTATTGGAAGATGACACGAGGTTAGACTTTTCCTCGTCAACAAGGTAAGATATTTTTGCTTACTTTGTGCAGTGTTGGCAGACAATGCGCATGGTCGTAGAGAATACAGTTGAAGGATCCATACACTCCATCGTTGACATAGTACATGAGGCTCCTGTCACAGATCCCGTCATCTTCTTCTGTTTTGAAAGCATTAAAATACTGTGGAATCACAACTACAGTATTTTCTTTTCTAAAATGTGAACAAACTGGTTCTGACCATCAGAGGCTGTGTCATCATCATCCATGAGCACCTTCTTGGCAATTATGTTGACAACCAAGGTGTACGCAGAGGCCACATAAAAGCGACCTGGCTCAGCAATGATCCTCACACCGCTGTCAGCAGGAAAATATTTTTCCAGTGCTAAGTTGATTACCGCTGTAATCTATATAAAAAGGCAGAGTGATCAGTAAACAAACATTCCCAAACCAGCAGATAAAAGAAAAAGCTACCTCTTCAAATTTGAGTTCAGTGTCTTCTGAACCAGGGAAACCTCCTCCAATGTCTAAAAGTTTCATGTCGAAGCCCAGATCCACCTAATGAGAGGTAATTTGTTTTAACTACAACAAATCAAGATACATTAACATACAGTATATTAAATCAGACAACCTAACGCGTATGATACAGATATTGGAGCTTTGAGTGTTGACCGATACTGCAATAAATCCAATATGATACCAGTAGAAATCATAGTACATACTTTTAATATTTTGTAGTGTGTAGAATGTTAGAACATGTTTGATCAAGTGAAATTAATCAAAAAGAACAATGGAAAGTATGAAAAACACTAACCTTAAGGCATGAAAGCATTTATTTTGTATTATTTTTCAGTGTGCAATGTTAGAAAAGGTTTGATCAAGTGACATTTCTGAAAATAAAAATGTTAAGTATGAAAACACAACCCTTATGACTAGGGATGTCAGATAATGGCTTTTTGCCGATATCCGATATTGTCCAACTCTTTAATTACCGATACCGATATCAACCGATATATACAGTCGTGGAATTAACACATTATTATGCCTAATTTGGACAACCACGTATGGTGAAGATAAGGTACTTAAAAAAAAAAATTAATAAAATAAAAGATAAATTTAAAACATTTTCTTGAATAAAAAAGAAAGTAAAACAATATAAAAACAGTTACATTGAAACTAGTAATTAATGAAAATTAATAAAATTAACTGTTAAAGGTTAGTACTATTAGTGGACCAGCAGCACGCACAATAATGTGTGCTTACGGACTGTATCCCTTGCAGACTGTATTGATATATATTGATATATAATGTAGGAACCACAATATTAATAACAGAAAGAAACAACCCTTTTGTGTGAATGAGTGTAAATTGGGGGAAAGGTTTTTTGGGTCGGTGCACTAATTGTTAGTGTATCTTGTGTTTTTTATGTTGATTTAATTAAAAAAACGATACCGAAAATAAAAAAACGATAGATATTTTCCGATATTACATTTTAACGCATTTATCGGCCGATAATATCGGCAGGCCGATATTATCGGACATCTCTACTTATGACAGATGAACGCTTTCAAAGTATTGGTGATGTGTTTTGGCGACAGCATTCATTCATTAATTCCTAAAATTACGGGCATGACAGTAAATCGGATGATCCAGAGGACTTTGTTACTTGATACTTTCTAATAAAATATCAATAAATAAAAATTTCGCTTTTACAAAAGATTATGCTTGAGACTGGCAATTTACATGGGAGTAAAATATGATATTTGACATCCCTCACTATAGTTTACAACACTCAGATTAGATTGCAGACCTATACCATCCATCCATCCATCCATTTTCTACCGCTTATTCTCTTTTGGGGTCGCGGGGGGTGCTGGAGCCTATCTCAGCTACAATCGGGCGGAAGGCGGGGTACACCCTGGACAAGTCGCCAACTCATCGCAGGGCCAACACAGATAGACAGACAACATTCACACTCACATCCACACACTAGGGCCAATTTAGTGTTGCCAATCAACTTATCCCCAGGTGCATGTCTTTGGAGGTGGGAGGAAGCCGGAGTACCCGGAGGGAACCCACGCTGTCACGGGGAGAACATGCAAACTCCACACAGAAAGATCCCGAGCCCGGGATTGAACCCAAGACTACTCAGGACCTTCGTATTGTGAGGCAGATGCACTAACCCCTCTGCCACCGTGAAGCCCCCTGCGGACCTATACCAAATGTGGTAAATGTCTTTATTCCTTATAGTTTACTTACCCCCATATCAAAGACACAGTGGGCATCTGCAATGGCCTGCGTGAAGGCCGCAGAGTCCGTGCATCCGCTGCCAACATGGAAGCTAACACCAATCACTTCAAGCCCCAGTTCCTTGGCCCGCTCCAGTAGGCCACGACAAGATTTAAGTTGGGCCCCAAACTTAATACTCAGCCGACACACTGCCTTCGAGTCATCTGTAGCTATACGCAGCACCAGTCTGGACAAAAAGAAAAGCATTTAGCCTTAAGAGGACAATACAAATGAAGCACAAACTGCTATAATGTGACTGTTAGGAGACACCGTACTTGGCGTTGTCGTGACAGCGAGCCACTTTCATCAGCTCCACCTCACTGTCAAAGGTCATCATCTGAACTCCGTGGGCGGACGCATACTTGATCTGAGAAAGCTGCTTGCATGGGTTGGCATAGATGATTCTGCTGGGATCCACTCCGAGGGACTGAACAAGCTGAATCTCAGTCTAGAGGGGACCAATACAAGTGTGTTTCAGATGCTGCTATTCTCAGAGCAAACAGTCCATTGGGATTTCTCCCGCCCAACAATTACCTTGCTTGCACAGTCAAAACCAGTTCCCAGAGAAGCCAGTGTCATCAAAACAGCCCTGCTGTCATTGCATTTCACAGCGTAGAAAGGAGACACTCGAGGAAGCGCCCGTGCCCAGCGCAGGTGCTTCTTTAAGACGTCTCCCAGGTCACACACATAGAAAGCATCCCGGTCATCCTTCAAGAGGGAGCACCAGTTTAACACAAACAATCATAAAAAAATTAATAAACAAAGGCAGCCCTAAAGCTTACCGTCATTGATGACTCATTGATCTTCTGCTCTACAATATCCCTTGCAGAAAATCCTTCCTCCAAGAAAGATACATCACACTCGACAGAAGTTGGTGTATTCATGGTCACAAGAAGTCCTTTTATTGGTCACTTCAAAACTGAAAAAGTGTTGCACCCGAGACATGTTCAGCATCGTGTATGTGATTGAAGTTAGATTATAGTCGAAGGAAAGACGCAAAGTGCCACTTACTAGGATACAAAAGAGATGGAATGTTTTATGTCAGAGTTCTTCAGGTGCAGGATATCCAAGGTGGCTCACCAGTGAAGTTAAACCCTTTTAGATAAGCCTCAAGGCCAGGGCCTGTTGAGCAGACAGCGCGTGTTCTCCTGGAGTGTTGATTCTGATAGACAAGTCAAATTATTACAGTGTAGCAGCATTCTATGAACATTGAAAACTGAAAATCCCTTTATTCTTAAAGTAAATATTTGGTCTAAAGACCAAAGTGTTTTTTTTTTTTTGCTTTAAATCATGCTCTGATCAAATGTTGAGTATGGAATATAAACATTTAACCTCCCCCGCGGCCCAAAAAAATGCTACTTTTTACGAGTTAAGTAATTTACGTCACGTTTGCCTTTAAGTTCCTTCATCTATTGGGTAATATAAATAACGTTAGCAAAGTTCACGTGTCAGGAAAACTTCACACCATATGCGCCCATATGCACAAAACCCTTAAAAAGGAGTGCCCGCCCACGACGCATTTCCTCCAATCACTGGGTAGATACGCCTTCCTTTCAGAGAGTGGCGTCAAAATGAACCAATCAAATTACGCAAACGTCATTTTGCCGGTTCCGTTTTCGCATTTCTTCTGCCATGAGGTGACCTAACGGTAGCGACGATTCACACATTTACACAGCCTGCTCAAGAAAAACTTAGAACATTAACAAAAAAAAAATCAATATCGACACGTTATTTTCAGCTTAAAGCGAAGAGGCTAATTTAGCCATGTTTGTTCGTACACAATGAGACTATCTAGCAACTAACCGCCTGCTACTAGAAACGCCTTCACTTCAATTTGAACCATTAATAAAACTTTAAAATGTAAACTAACTATCAAAAACATACACAAACATCTTGACCGCACCGACGTGTTTCTGGCAATCCATTCCCTCGGGTTATGGCTCGCTAATACCGTGTGTCTACAGCACACAACCCGGTAAAAAGTCAAAATCTTACCTTAAAAAGCATTTACAAAGTGTGTGTCCATTAGACTCAAACGCTGGGGTGAAAAAAAATGCAATTTATTGAGAAAAAAGGAGCCAAAGTTAGCTATGCTACAACTCTGCTGGGTTGACGGACTGAAGTGGAGGCGGCGAGCGTCCCGAGCTCCATTTATAGAGAGCGAGTTGCCATGGCAACGTAGCCAGCTGAAACCGCCTTGCATCCACGTAAGAACCGGTTTGGGCTTGTCCCCCATCCTGCATTAACAAGAAGTTTCAAATTTAACGCTATGATTATTATTATTATTATTATGTTTCTCTTAATTTGCGCTTTGCGTGAAAAACTACAACATAAATTGGAGGACATTTTACGTCACACAGCCTTTTAATTTCATATAATTAATGTACGAAAGAAGTAGTTCTTTAAGAAATTGCACTGGTCTACCCCTTAAAATTCAAAATTTCCTGTCTCACACTTTTGATGACCACATTAAATGTCAAATAAAACGATTTAAATGTCCTTTCTTTCGTATTATTTTATCCGCAGATGTCTCAGATAATTGTTGAAACATGAGTTCAAGTCAGCATACAGTTTAACATTTTTAGCATTATAGAAGAAAACATGACTGTTTTATTTTTCATATTTCTATAACTTTTTGTTAGTGCTTCAACGTGTGACACAACAGCACAACATCAAACTCAAGGCCCAGGGGTCAGATCTGGCCCGCCACATGGTTTTACGTGGCCTGCAAAAGCCTGGAAATTAATGTGCATCAATCAAGAACTTCATCTTTTTTACCCAACACGTTTATTTGTTAAATTTTGACAGGCAAATTACATGTACTGCAAACAATTGCATGTCTTCTAAACTTGAGAAATATCTGACCATGCAAAAAACATTATATTAACACAGGGGTGTCCAAAGTGCAGCCAGCAGCATATTGTTGGATAAAAACAAAAAAGTAAATTTATTTTAAAAAATAATTTGAAAAATTGTGATGCAATGGGTCACTTTGGTTAGATAGAGATAGATATAAACATATATTATATATCCAGTATTTAAAGACAAAACCTAGAGTCAGCTTTGTGTTAAAAGTGTTATGATAACCCTATATGTACTACATATATGAGTATCAACATTTCAAGTATTTCTCATTACATTCTTATTGTTTTTTTTTTACCCATGTAATAATTAATAATTCTACATTTTGTCACCTATAACACAAATTACACAAACATTTTTCTTTAAATATACATAATGTCTGTTTTAAAAACATTTTTTTTTAAATATAAGAAGATATCAAAATGTGACTTTTTAGTATGTTGTTGAAGAAAGTTGTGACACCCCTGTATCATTATTATATATTTCAAACATGTTTTTGTTAGAATAAAATGCTCGTCCCCCCTGACTATGATTTTAAAAACAAATACGTTATACATCAATTTGCATGTAAACAAATAAAACAATCAAATCCATTGCGGAATTGAGTAATAACATAATGAGGCGATTATGCTTCATGATTCATATACAATCACTGTAACAAGCGGCCCTCTGAGAGCAGCCATATCTGCAAGGTGGCCGTCAATGAAAACGAGTTTGACACTAATTTTCTACAGTAAGCAAAACTTTTTCACAAATTATTATTATAAAAAAACTTTTTTTTTTGTTTAAGTCATAAAGTATTAGCTAGATAAATTGCTGGTGGCTATTCCTGTGAAAAGGGCATAAACATGCATGCACATTTTGCCTTTGATGCCTGAGCTAAACCATTCAAGTTTTGCATTGTTTATAATTACATATTATTGATGAATTTACAACAAAGTTGGGAAAACAAACAGTTACAGTTTCAAAGCAAGTTAATCAGCATCAAACTGAGATGTGTTTTTTTTTAATATTTAGACCAAAATAAAAACTACAAACTAAAACGATGCATATATGTTTATTATTAACTTTTAATAGATCACCTCTTAACAGTTTCAACTAAAATTGAGCAGTATTTACATTTTACACATACTGTACATTGAGTAGTTATACTGCAGGTTGTCAGTCCCATCGAGTTACACATAGTAATTGTTGCTAATATTAGAAAGAAAGGTATGGAAATAAAGAATCCTCACTTATTTAATCACTAAACCGTGACTAATTGCAGAATACGATGTTGTTAACATTCAGGTCAATCTGGTTGATGAAAGCTGGCAGATTACAACCTTCTATTGGCTCCGAGTGACAGCTGTCACTGTCCATGATCTGCTTTGGCTTGCAACACTCCTTCTCACTTAGAGGTTCTTGACCAGCTGATGAGATCACACAATGACTCAGATAGCAAGCTGTCAACACAGGTGCTCATGTCAAACAGGTGATCCTTACCTGTAAGTGCATTTATTATTTGTATTGGACTCTGCAATATTAATAGAAATGCATATTAAACAGGCATTGTACAGTACATCGATGACACTATGTTGACGGAAGTAGCAAAAATAATTGTGACGTGTATGGGAATGTATATCTGCTCACATTCCGCCAAATAAGATAGCGATGGGACGTACTGTGATAAGATAGCGATGGGACGTACTGTGAAAACAACTCAATGCTTTTTGAAGGTAAATAATCTGAAGCTAATAGTGCATGGTTTTCATACACTGAAGACAAAAAATAAGGTAGCAAGACAAGTCAATTATTGGTTTATGAATTACTAGTGCAAATGCTGCTATTTTCTATAATGCAGGAGTAAGCCCCATGAAATTGATTAATGCTTACAAATGGGTACTTTTATATGTCCAGGTCGAAGTCTGTCAGTACTACCAGGTACCAATTTATGTAAAATCAATAAGTGCCATATTTCGATACATTTGTAGCATGTAACATCCTGTCCAGTTACAGCTTCAGTATCTGCTCATGCACTTGGCCGGGAAACAAGCAGTCGAGCACCCAGAGCGGACTCAGCCGGACTGCCTCTCAAAAGCTTACTTGCATGGCTGAATGCAGGACTGTGCCCTAAAGTTTTGTTCTTTTCTTTAACAAGTTCAAAACATTGCACGGATGTGCAAAATTATTAACTGCTACAATTGTTGTCATGATCACTTCAGGAAATACATTTCCAGCGCAGGAGCGAAGCTAATAAAGAGACGATGAATAGCCTGGATAGCAGCCGTGAGACGATCAAACGTTACTTTTAACGCCATCACCTGGTACATGTTGGTGTGTTCACAGCATTTTCACACTGGTAAGTTTGAATCAAAGCATATTTTATTCTGTTTCACACGTAGCATTTCGCAGCATGATAGCATTAGCTAAGCGGAGCTAGCTGCAGGTTATGAACAATGTACAGTATTTGGGGAAAAAATCAAGACCCATATTCATAGATCAATAACTGAGAAGACTTTAAATATTTTCCACATTACTGCACAGTGTATTTCAGAATTTAAATATATTTAGTTTGAATCAACTTTCTCCAGGAGACAACACACGGTGACAAGTCCTGTTGACTTACCTCTGAAAGGACGACAATCTTTTCTTTCTGATGTAAAATTTCAAGGTCTTGCACACGCTCAGAGTTGGTTTACATTCCGAAATGTTTACGTCTGAAAAAAACTGACCCTGTTGACAACCGAGATACAGGACACGTTCGGCAGCTTGCTCAAATGTTGTCTATAGGATGAGCTCATACAGATCAGTTCCAATCATTTTACCTAACTTTTAAAGTGGCGAGCCTTTGGAACAGGGCCCAGTTTGCTTCGGTACAGTTCCAAGATTTTTTTTCTTTCTTACGACCCATTTTAATCTAGGTTGTTGCTCTCTCTCACAATACTGCTGGTTGAGTACAGTTACATAAGCAAAAACTTTGTCCAGCAACAATGGCTACCCAGCCCCCACAAAGCATTGCGAAGTCACGTGACCTTTCGAACCCTATTGGTCATGTTTACAATTCTGTCCTCCCCAGTCATTCAGGCAAATCATATTGTTGATGTAGATGCCCAAATCTGCTGTACATATTTACTTAAAAAGTGTGGGATACTTCTCTTGTTGCCTTTATTAAATGTTTGGGTAGCATTTTAATTACATAAAATCAGTTCTCTTTTAAGTAATATATAAATGTATCATAGCTATTTATGTATTTTATGGAGGAACGTAGTTAATCATAGTACTGGCACACAATGTTTTTGAAAAGTGTTGATTTTGAATGGAAAATCCTTTTGAATCGAGAATCGATTGTGGACCAAATTGTTACCCACAAGAATCAAATCGAATCGCGTGGTGCCCAAAGATTCTCTCCTATATATTACAGTACAGTACATGCAAATGAGACACAGAAGTGTAAGGCAAAGGATAACAACTTAGATAGCCATGCTCAGTGTTTAATGTTGAATACAAAAGTTGAGATTTTTTTTAAAGAATTAACATTTATTAACACATTGGACTGGACTCTCACATCATTAACTGTATCCACTCTGCATCTATTGCACTGATCACCCACATCTGCGGTCCCTTCCAAAGTTTCTCATATTGCCCACTGGGTTGAGTTTTTTCTTGCCATGGTGTGGGATCTGAGCCAAGGATGTCGTTGTGGCTTGTGCAGCCTTTCAGACATTTGTGATTAAGGGATATGTAAGTAAACTTTGATTGATTAATTGATTTGAACACTAACAAAAGTACCAAAAACTGATACCATCCATCCATCCATTTTCTACCGCTTATTCCCTTTGGGGTCGCGGGGGGCGCTGGAGCCTATCACAGCTACAATCGGGCGGAAGGCGGGGTACACCCTGGACAAGTCGTCACCTCATCGCAGGGCCAACACAGATAGACAGACAACATTCACACTCACATTCACACAGTAGGGCCAATTTTTAGTGTTGCCAATCAACCTATCCCCAGGTGCATGTGTTTGGAGGTGGGAGGAAGCCGGAGTACCCGGAGGGAACCCACGCAGTCACAGGGAGAACATGCAAACTCCACACAGAAAGATCCCGAGCCTGGGATTGATACCGTTGAGTATAATCGGTAACGCATCGATTAAAATGTTAAAATGTCATATTTTGTGCAAACTCTTAAAGCTGACAATATACACTTTAATCTGATGCTGATAGTTGAATTATGAATAATTTAATTATTATTGGTACTGTTGAAAAAAGCCACAATTGGTGTGTGTGACTCAACCTATGCACAGGGACATCAACAAAGACATCACATGTGCTTTCTAGCGTCGGCCACCATCAAGATAAATGTCTGTTTTTTGCACTACAATCAATCAATCAATCAATCAATCAAAGTTTAGATGTATAGCCCTTAATCACAAACGTCTCAAAGGGTTGTACAAGCCACAACGACATTCTCGGCTCAGATCCCACATTAGGGCAAGAAAAACTCAACCCAATGGGAACAACGAGAAACCTTGGAAGGGACTGCAGATGTGGGGATCCCCCCTCTGGGTGACCGGTGCAATGGACGCCGAGTGGATACAGTTAATAATGTGAGAGTCCAGTTCATAAAGGGGCCAGCAGGGGATCCTCTTGCATGTTGTCAAGTCGGGGCGAGAAACGTCACCGACTGATACATATTGAGTGGTCAACCTGGGTTGCGACTTCATGTGAAAGTCCAGTCCATTGGGAGACCAGCAGGGGATCATCTTGAATGGAGACAAGTCAGCAACGCAGAGACGTCACCGACTGGTGCAAAGAGGAGTGGTCCATCCTGAGTCCCAACTTTGAACAGCTAACGCCTCATCCGTGGAGGCTGATCCGTGGTCCCCTGATAACCTCTCCAGGCAGGAGAGGGGGGCAGAGCAGAAAAGAGAGACAGCAGATCAACTGGTCTAAAAAGGGTCTACTTAAAGGCTAGAGTACACAAATGAGTTTTAAGATGGGAATTAAATGCTTCTACTGAGGTAGCATCTCTAACTGTTACCGGTAGGGCATTCCAGAGTACTGGAGCCTGAATAGAAAACGCTCTAAAGCTGGATACTTTTTTGGGTCTCTGGGAATCACTAATAAGCCGGAGTTTGTTGAACGCAGATTTCTGGCTGAGACTATACAAGAAGAATTTCTTATGCAAAAACATCTTTTGAATTAAAATAATGTGAAACTATAAATTACAGGTTTAAAAGTGAATACAATACATGCTCTCTAGTTATATATGCACATTGATGATTTCCTTGTAGTTTTGCCCTCACTGTGAACTGTGCAGCTCTACGCCTGCCAGACAGGAAATTAGCTAACACTTAACTAATTTGCAGCGCATTTTTGGTATGCTTGTTCCAAATCACAAGACAATAGTTCATTATATAATTGATTCAACTCAGAACGTATTTAGTCCTTCTTTTTTAGGATTCTCCATTTGTAATGTCTAAAACTTGCCCTGTGTGGTCTTCCTGTTATTGCTGCTGTGGAACGCTGTGACTTGACCTTGCTTTTGCAAGGACTCACAAAAGACAAGGATGATGATTGTAATTACACACCCACACAAAAACACATCAGTGGGCACTGCCATGAATACCAAGGATATACTGCTGAATCGGTGCATTTGTGTTCACAGATTTTAGTCTGCTTATATTTTATTTATACAGCTCCTTTCATACAGTAATGGCAGTTTTTTTTCTTGCAGGATTAAATTAACAATACAATAAAAAATAATAGAAACAAAAGGTAAAAGTTAGACTGCATTGAATACGACGTAATACTATACTTCAACAATAAAAAAAGGGTTTGAATGGAGACCGCACATTATCTCAGGCATCTTATAGCCAGATTTGAATCAAAAACCAAACAACTGACCAGTGCTGATACTGTTAATTGATCATGCCTCAGATGTGTGCACTGTTGACAAATGATGACAAACCTAAGCCAGTTTATACTTGCCTTGGATTTAATGCAAAACGTACATTTAGATTTGGCAACTACAGTAGGAAAGGGAATCATATGCCCAAGTGCAGCTGGAACCTATCCAGCTGCACTTGGGCGGAAGGCAGCGTACACCTTGGACAAGTCGCCACCTCATAAACTGTCACCCAGAAAATATATTTGAAGCCAGCAAAGCTAAACATCAGTTTGTGAGATATTTACAATATAAAAGTTAAATTATCAGTTAGCTTTTCCGAGAAACTGCATTTTCCGAACAGATATAACTATGTCCACTGTGGAGGACACTGCTTCTCAGAAAGTTGAGACACTAAACTGAACACAACTTTTTTACACTTGATGTTTACATTGTCGCTTTGCCTGAAACAGTTGTTCCTACACAATTGTTTGCACTTTAAAGTACATCTTTGTTGTAATAAATATGATTTGAACATTTGAGCTTTATGTTTGTGTTCAATCACAGTAAATGTGTTGATCCAAAACATTTCTGCCACTTCATTTTACACAATATGGCATCTTTTTTTGTTGGGACATATACCACAATAATATCGCAACGTGGCCTTAATACTGTGATAATATCATACAGTGAGATTCTGATACAGTTACATCCCTAAATGTTAGTCACTGTCAGTGCCAGATTCTTGGCTTTTTGTGGCCTGTATTTCGGCTTGTAATACTATTAGTAGAGTTCAATTTTATAAGTTACTTCATATGTCACTAGTCATTGAAAATATAAATAATGTGCATATAAATGGACTTGAATGTGCTCAGCCGGCCTTGTGCCCTGCAATTAACAGGCGGCGTGCCTTTTGTCAGCTGGGATAGACTTTAGCTCCCAGCAACCCCTGAACAGGATAAGAGGTAGATAGATTGCATGCATGGATTCATTTGGCAATTTACATTTCCTAAGCTTAATACGTAGATCAAGGTGCTTTTAAAAAGTACAGTGGTGCTTTGGCTACAAGATGAATTGGTTCTGTGACGGAGCTCATTACCCAAAATACTCTAATCTGAAATCTATATTCCCTGTTGAAATAAATTTAAATTCAATTTTCCCGTTCAGAGCCACCCTAAAAGCACCACAATTTTAACGTGTAACATGCTTTTTAATAAGAAAAACAAACTTCTTGAGAACGACTAATGTATCTATAGAACTACAGTATTTTATGAAGTAATGTAATAATAATCTACACCCTTTACCTTGGAGAGCGGACTTCTATTGTATCTCCAGCAAGTTGCTTTGTCCGTCAAACACACCATCAGCAGCTTCACCATATCTTCATGGGCAAGTATTTTAACATCCTTGGCTGGCGTTATTGACTCATTATTCTGATTGTCCTGCCTTGCCAAGTCGGCTGTACACGCACACTTTGGTCATGTTTTCCCATATTTATTTAATTCAGTGAATATTCTCTAGTTCTTCTCAGCACTGTCCTTCACACCCAAACAAACAAAGTTTGTCTTTCTAACTTTGCTAACCTCTAAATAACCATCTAATAGCTCGCTATTAGCTAACAAGCTATCGAGCGAGACACCAGATGTTTTGGTCAAATCTTACAGGGCTCACTGTAACAGTCGCTATTTCAATTACTCATAACCCAAATTTTTGCTCCCAATCTAAACCATTACAATTAACAGAGAGACAGATTGTATCCCTCCAAAACAAAAATGTGAGTTGGGGCAATCATAAGTCGCGGCACAACTGTGCAGTATCTAAGAATCATATTTTAAAGAGTTACATTATCACACCCTCCGACGTCTTTGTTCATTTATCCTGCTCAGTCTGTGTGGGGGTCAGAGGTTAAAGATGGCAGTCTCCACAAGTGTTTAGCAAGTATAATCCAGGAAGTCTTGACCTCAAAGTACTTAAGAGTTTCTGGTTGGCCCAGACTGCCACTGACAAGACTGCAGAGCCGAGGTGTTTATCTGCTTCAGACCCAAATTAGCAGATGGTACTCAAAGTATTTATTGACCACTCTAACTGAGGTCTACTTGACATGGTGAATTTAGGAGAATGGCCTTGTGGTAGCACGCCTTCAGCAGCATGTTGACAAACTGATAATCAACTTAAAAAAGCATACTTAAGCTCAGACGGACAATCTTTCAAAACCACCACGACTCTTGATTGGGTTTAGTGTATTGCGAAGTATTTCTACAGTTGTTGACACATTTTCTGAAAGCTGTTGCACATATTCTTCAGGATATATAGCCTTTTCACGAATGCAATGCACATCTGCCATGTTTGTGTTGTGTGGACAGCAGGACTTATCTTATCGTAGCTTGCACATTATCACAGACTGTGGAAGTTAAAATTTAATATTGCACTTTTGCAATATTGTGACAAATTGTGAGGCTAACAGAGGCCTTGTGCTTGTTGGCTCTGAGGCTCTCGGATATGGCATTCAGAAAGTCTGAAACCATTTTAAAGAAGTACTACTAGTAATTATTGGTTTAGCCATTATTTTTTTTGGCAGATCCAATAATTATTGTAATTTTTTAACTTTCACTAAGTACAGTAATGTTGCGTTTCAATTACCAACTGACAACTGCAGAAAAGCGGCACATTAACCATGGAAGACATTTAGGACCTTAAAGGGCCCCTCTAATGCTGACAACATTGCAAATTATTTCATAGATCTGGACCAAAAAATTAAGTCTACAGGTAAAAATCTCTCCAAAACCAAACGTAGTGATTTTAGATTTGTTTTCAGTACATTTTGGAACGCCCACCGTTAGCTCCAAAATGTGGGCAGGCCTGCATCAGCCCGCTGACGTCACTTTCAGAAGACTAAAGGTAATTTCATATTGCGTAGTACTAGTCTGTGTTTTAGTAGCGTCTTCATCACAAATCACAATATTTCTCCGAGCAGAATTTAAAGTAATTACCAAATATGCCTGCTAGAGGCATTGTTGCAGGTTGTAGAAAGAAAACCAAAGAAGTGGTAAGCATGCATACATTTTCAGATGATGGAAGTATGAGGAAAGCATGGAGCTCTCCAGTCAAATTCAATCAATCAATCAAAGTTTATTTATATAGCCCTTAATTACAAGGGGTCACAACGAGAAACCTTGGAGGGGACCCCCCGCCCTGCCCCCCCGGGCGACCGGTGCAATGGATGCCGAGTGGATACGGTTAATAATGTGAGAGTCCAATTCATAGCGGGGCCAGCAGGGGATCATCTTGAATGGAGACAAGTCAGCAGTGCAGAGACGTCCTCAACTGATGCACAGAGGAGTGGTTCACCCCGGGTCCCGACTTTGAACAGCTGGCGCGTCATCTGTGGTGACCTGATAACCTCTGCTCGCAGGAGAAGGGGCAGGGCAGAGAAGAAAAGAGACGGCAGATCGACTCGTCTAAGAAGGGGGTCTACTTAAAGGCTAGAGTATACAAATGAGTTTTAAGATGTGACTTAAATGCTTCTACTAAGGTAGCATCGCTAACTGTTACCGGTAGGGCATTCCATAGTACTGGAGCCCGAATAGAAAACGCTGCATAGCCCGTAGGGTTCTGGAAATCAGTAATAAGCCGGAGTTCTTAGAACGCAGATTTCTGGCCGGGACATATGGTACAAAACAATCAGCAAGATAGGATGGAGCTAGACCGTGTAGTATTTTATACGTGAGTAGTAAAACCTTAAAGTCACATTTTAAGTGCACAGGAAGCCAGTGCAGGTGAGCCAGTATAGGCGTAATATGATCAAACTTTCTTGTTCTTGTCAAAAATCTAGCGGCCACATTTTGTACCAACTGTTATCTCTTAATAGTAGACAAAGGGAGACCCGAAAGTAACACGTTACAGTAATCGAGACGAGACGTAACGAACGCATGAATAATGATCTCAGCGTCGGTTGTGGACAAAATGGGATGACTTTTAGCGATATTACGGAGATAAAAGAAGGCTGTTTTAGTAACACTCTTAATGTGTGACTCAAACGAGAGAGTTGGGTCAAAGATAATAGGCTCCAGCACCCCCCACGACCCCGAAAGGGACAAGCAGCAGAAAATGGATGGATGGATAATACAGAGATTCTTTACTGAGTCGCTTTGTGTAATTGTTTGGTTGTCAAATGTTAAGGTGGTTTTATTAAATAGATGTCAATGTGTAGCAGGACCGGTAATCAGCATTTCCGTTTTCTTAGCGTTAAGTTGCAAAAAGTTAGCGGACATCCATTGTTTAATTTCCTTTAGACACACCTCTAGTTGACTACAATCTGCCGTGTTGGTCAGCTTTAGGGGCATGTAGAGTTGGGTGTCATCAGCATAAAAGTGAAACCTAACACCGTATTTGCGTATGATGTCACCTAGCGGCAGCATTTAGATGCTGAAGAGTGCAAGGCCAAGAACCGAACCCTGTGGAACTCCGCACGTTACCTTAATATACTCCGAGGTCACGTTGTTATGGGAGACGCACTGCATCCTGTTAGTAAGATAGGAGTTAAACCAAGAAAATGTCTGACATACCAAAACGTGTTTTGATACATTCTAATAAAATGTTATGATCGACGGTATCGAAAGCAGCGCTAAGATCAAGTTGCAGCAACATGGATGACACATCAGCATCCATAGTTAGTAATAGATCATTAGTCATTTTTGCATCGTTAAAGTTGTTAGTGAGGTTATCGATAGAGCCCACATAATTTGGGAATGGCACCATTACCGAAGGCAGTGCCAGCAAGAGTCATAGTTGTGACAGCATTAATGTTGCGGCTGCTGAAGCAGTGGTTATTAGTAGTTTGTTGACAATGAGTTAGAACTTCAAATTTTATAAGGTAATGAACGGACATTACTTTAGTGTACGGGAGTATCATAAATTTGGAGGTGGTGACACCCCGGACAAGGACTAGATCTATCGTATTACTATTGCAATGAGTAGGTTCATTTATTATTTGTGTAAGACCATAGTTATCAATTATAGTCTGGAGCGCCATGCACGGAGGGTCTGATGGGGTATTTATATGGATATTAAAATCCCCCATTATAATTATATTATCTGCGTGCGTCACTAGATCAGCGACAAACTCTGAAAATTCACTGATAAAGTCCGAATAGGGCCCAGGGGACCAGAGACAAGTACTTGATGCCTGGACATACTGTATTTCTAGCGAGATTACAAGTCCTAGCTATGTTCCTCTTTGTAATCTCTGACTGTCTCATCCTAGTGTCATTGGAGCCAACTGTACAACTATGTTTGCGTAGCTAGTGGTGCGATTAGCCTGTCGTACGTGTTTACTATGCTTGTTGCAAGTCAGCTCCCTAATATTAGTTTCATTGTCAGGTGCTCTGGCCCCGGGAATACACTTATTTATGGCTGGTTTGCTAAGCTGTATGTTCCGGGTGATGGAGTCCCCTATGAGTAAGGTGTGGCGGCCCGTAGACTGGGGTGTTGGACTGGCTAAAGGGCTAAATCTATTATGCGTCTCAACCGGTTCACCGTTGCTTGTAGGCCGTTTAGGGCTGCTACAAACCGGGCTAGTCAGCTCGCTACAGCAAACACTAGCAGATGTGTCCGCAGCGTCGAAAGTTACAAAATTACTCTGCTCTATTTCGCAGACACTGTCCTCTAGTAGGGCCAACCTATTCATGACAACAGTGCACGAAGAGCAGAGAGCCATACTCACGTTGTTTCTTTCACCGAGTCGAGTTCTTGCTGTCTTCAGAGAAGTGGCCGCAACGTGTGGGAGCAGATTCCTTCAGACCGTCGCCGCCTTCGCTGCGCTGGGCTAAGCTTCATTAGCTTAGCAGTTAGCTAGCTGAGAGAGGGGCGGTGAGACAGAGATCGGGTGGTTTGTTAGATTGATAAGACTACTAAATATGTTTAGGAAGGAATAAAGAAAGCTGTAAAACAATTAGAAGCACACACATAGAAAAATAATACTTATCTTTTTTCGCGACAGCGGCGAGCAGTCACTCACGGCAAACAACAAATTGACTCATGCAAAATGGGACAGACCAAGTGAGAGCAGTATATTTTGCAGCAATCATTTGGAATGACTCTTCCTTTGAAGAAGAAGGGTTATGGTCAGAGTTTGAATGGAATACATGTAAAAGATTCAAGCCAAATCCTATCCCGAAAAGCAGCTTTGAGGGGAGAAAAACTGAGTCAGAACCTGCTGGGGAAAAAAACAGAGAGAAGACCCGGCATTTAAAAACGAGAGAAAAAGAAGGTAAGACGCCAGTATTCTATTCTGTGGCCTTTTCTACGGATGTTTTCCTCTAAGATGCTTTAGGGAATGCTAAAAAAAAAAGCATGCGGAATCACAGGGTACGGTGTCTAACGAAGAGTAGGGAAGTCCAAAAATTAGCGATTCTTTTATATTCCTTTTTTGCTCATAATGTTAACCATATCAGTTTGGAAGTAATCATGGACAAGGGTGTTAAAACATACAATTAAGTGATCAAAATACTAATTTTACATGCCTTTCGTCCACACTGTCTATATGGAGAAATGGGCTACAGTTCTGTAGACAGCGTAACACCAAGAGGTAGTGGCATATTAAATCTGGCGATGGAAAGGTGGCGTTCCAAGTACAGTCAGTTATCTACCATTACTCAAAGATTGGTAAAATACATAAAGAGAACTTGTTAGTGAAATTGTAGTCATCTTGACACTATGGGCCTTTTCAGACCCTTTCAACTTTGTTTGAATAATTTATTTTTACTGTGCTTTCACTGTTAAAGTCCACTTGCAAATGAGAAAATGACCAACCAGATCCTTTAACACCTGATCACAGCTTACCGGCACCCAGTGACGTCTTGTGGGATGCAATATAAGGCTCGTTCATTGTCAGTAGATTAATTCTTTAACGATATTTATTAGCTTACTTAGCACTGAACACTGTGCATATGTTTCCCATGTAAGAGTGCAGGTAAAAGAGTTACATCAACCGTATCGTTTATTGATAACAACACCTTGGTCTTCATGGCTGTCTCTACCATCATCAAATTTGTATTGGTATTTGTTCTGGCACATTTAGCTAGTATTCTCATTTATTTAAAGGGCACTAATTTCTTACTGTACATGACAAAAAAATAACTTTTTTAACTAATCCATGCCATTAACCCACAGTACTCTATAGTAGAACATTATTTTTTGGTGTGTCATGCTGATTTTCCAGTCAATTGCTCTGCCCTGATGTAGCTTTTGCGCTTTGTGATGCGTTATGGTATATCATTTTTGGTCCATGGCAGTTTTAGCTCAATTAGTTTAAAGTTCCTCCTCAGTGAGAGCATCACGACTGTGATATTTTGTCAAAATGTCTTGCAGTACCACTGTGAAATGTAAATGGAACAAAATCTGACAAAGCTTGATAAGTCCTTGTGATGATATTATGAACGCTTGTTTATTCTTAAAGGCAAAGACACGATTGATAAAAACAGTGCAACCCCTGAGTTAATAGTGAAGATAACCAAAGCTATTATAATGATAATAATTCAATCTTCAATCAATCAATCTTTATTTATATAGCCCTAAATCACAAGTGTCTCAAAGGGCTGCACAAGCCACAACGACATCCTCGGTACAAAGCCCACATACGGGCAAGGAAAAACTCACCCCAGTGGGACGTCGATGTGAATGACTATGAGAAACCTTGGAGAGGACCGCATATGTGGGCAACCCCCCCCCTCTAGGGGAGACCGAAAGCAATGGATGTCGAGTGGGTCTGACATAATATTGTGAGAGTCCAGTCCATAGTGGATCCAACATAATAGTAAGAGTCCAGTCCATAGTGGGGCCAGCAGGACACCATCCCGAGCGGAGACGGGTCAGCAGCGTAGAGATGATCCCAGCCGATGCACAGGCGAGCGGTCCACCCCGGGTCCCGACTCTGGACAGCCAGCACTTCATCCATGGCCACCGGACCTGTGCCCCCCACCCCCTCAAGGAAAAGGGGAGCAGAGGAGAAAAGAAAAGAAACGGCAGATCAACTGGTCCAACAGGGGGGCTATTTAAAGGCTAGAGTATACAAATGAGTTTTAAGATGGGACTTAAATGCTTCTACTGAGGTAGCATCTCTAATTGTTACCGGGAGGGCATTCCATAGTACTGGAGCCCGAATAGAAAACGCTCTATAGCCCGCAGACTTTTTTTGGGCTCTGGGAATCACTAATAAGCCGGAGTTCTTTGAACGCAGATTTCTTGCCGGGACATATGGTACAATACAATCGACAAGATAGGACGGAGCTAGACCGTGTAGTATTTTATACGTAAGTAGTAAAACCTTAAAGTCACTTCTTAAGTGCACAGGAAGCCAGTGCAGGTGAGCCAGTATAGGCGTAATATGATCAAACTTTCTTGTTCTTGTCAAAAGTCTAGCAGCCGCATTTTGTACCAACTGTAATTTTTTAATGCTAGACATAGGGAGACCCGAAAATAATACGTTACAGTAGTCGAGACGAGACGTAACGAACGCATGAATAATGATCTCAGCGTCGCTAGTGGATAAAATAGAACGAATTTTAGCGATATTACGGAGATGAAAGAAGGCCGTTTTAGTAACACTCTTAATGTGTGATTCAAACGAGAGAGTTGGGTC
Source organism: Nerophis lumbriciformis (assembly GCF_033978685.3). NCBI lineage: Eukaryota > Metazoa > Chordata > Actinopteri > Syngnathiformes > Syngnathidae > Nerophis > Nerophis lumbriciformis. The sequence continues at coordinate 23,212,608 of NC_084555.2, read as the reverse complement.
GAAGATAATACCCAGATTCTTTACTGATTCGCCTTGTGTAATTGTTTGGTTGTCAAATGTTAAGGTGGTATTATTAAATAAATGTCGGTGTTTAGCAGGACCGATAATCAGCATTTCCGTTTTCTTGGCGTTGAGTTGCAAGAAGTTAGCGGACATCCAATGTTTAATTTCATTAAGACACGCCTCCAGCTGACTACAATCCGGCGTGTTGGTCAGCTTTAGGGGCATGTAGAGTTGGGTGTCATCAGCATAACAATGAAAGCTAACACCGTATTTGCGTATGATGTCGCCTAGCGGCAGCATGTAAATACTAAAGAGTGCAGGGCCAAGAACCGAACCCTGAGGAACTCCGCACGTTACCTTAACATAGTCAGAGGTCACATTATTATGGGAGACGCATTGCATCCTGTCAGTAAGATAAGAGTTAAACCACGACAAGGCTAAGTCTGACATACCAATACGTGTTTTGATACGCTCTAATAAAATATTATGATCGACGGTATCGAAAGCAGCGCTAAGATCAAGAAGCAGCAACATAGATGACGCATCAGAATCCATCGTCAGCAGTAGATCATTAGTCATTTTTGCGAGGGCTGTCTCCGTAGAGTGATTTGCCCTGAAACCGGATTGAAAAGGTTCACAGAGATTGTTAGACACTAAGTGTTCATTTAGCTGCTGTGCGACAATTTTTTCGAGGATTTTCGAAATAAAGGGAAGGTGGGACACCGGTCGGTAGTTTACCATGAGGTCAGGATCAAGGTTAGGTCTTTTGAGCAGAGGATGAATAACCGCTTTCTTGAATGCTAGGGGAACAGTGCCAGAGGAAAGTGATAAGTTTATAATATTTAGCACTGATGGACCTAATAATACAAAAAGCTCCTTGATAAGTTTCCCAGGAAGTGGGTCAAGTAAACATGTTGTTTGTTTTATCCCACTTACACGCTGTAATAGTTCCTCTAATGTTATTTCATCAAAAAGAGAGAGACTATTTTGTATTGCAGTATCCGTCGTAGATACAGTTGTATCTGTGTTCATAGAACCCAGTTGTAGCTGGGATGCGTTGTCTTTAATCTCCTTTCTAATGAGTTCAATTTTCTTATTAAAGAAATTCATAAAGTCATCTGCCGAGTGGGTGGAGCTATTGGGAGGAGTCCCTTGTTGGGTTAGCGATGCTACTGTACTAAACAAAAATTTTGGGTCGTTTTTGTTGAGGCGGATGAGATTTGAGTAATATTTAGCTTTAGCTAAGGTAAGCATGCGTTTATACGATATTAAACTATCACTCCATGCTTGATGGAAAACCTCAAGCTTGGTCGCGCGCCATTTGCGTTCCAACTTTCTACATGATAATTTATGAGCTCTGGTTTCCTCTGTAAACCATGGGGTGCGCCTTTTAGGGGCCCTTTTTTGTTTTAGCGGTGCTATGCTATCAATGGTTTTGCGCAGGGCATTGTCAAAGTTGTTAGTGAGGTTATCAATAGAGCCGACATAATTTGGGAATGGTGCCATTACCGAAGGCAGTAGGTCAGCAAGAGTCATCGTTGTGGCGGCATTAATGTTGCGGCTGCTATAGCAGTTATTATTATTATTAGTTTGTTGACAATGAGTCAGAACTTCGAATTTTATAAGGTAATGATCGGACATTACTTTAGTATACGGGAGTACCATAACTTTGGAGGTGGTGACACCCCTGACCAGCACTAGATCTATCGTATTGCCGTTGCGATGCGTAGGTTCATTTATTATTTGTGTAAGACCACAGCTATCAATTATAGTCTGGAGCGCCACGCACTGAGGGTCCGATGGGGTATTCATATGGATATTAAAGTCCCCCATTATGATTATATTGTCTGCGTGCGTCACTAGATCAGCAACGAACTCTGAGAATTCATTAATAAAGTCCGAGTAGGGCCCTGGGGGGCGGTAGATAACAGCCATATCGAGAGGCAGCGGTGCGACAGACCTCATAGTAAGCACCTCAAACGATTTGTATTTATTATTTAGGTTAGGGGTAAGGTTAAAGTTTTCATTGTATATTAATGCGACCCCCCCACCCCTTTTAAGGGGACGGGCAATATGCGCATTCGTATAATTAGGAGGAGATGCCTCATTTAGCGCAAAAAATTCGTCTGGTTTGAGCCAGGTTTCGCTAAGACCAATGACGTTAAGATTGTTGTCTCTAATGACCTCATTAACTAATAACGTTTTGGGAGACAATGATCTTATGTTTAAAAAGCCCATATTATAAGTATTGGGCTGTTTTGACGAGTTTTTGTTTAAATTATCCGTAGTAGAAATATTAATAATGTTACGTTTATTATACGTAGTGCACTTTAAATAGTTTCGACCATATCTAGGAATTGATACGACGGGAATTTTCAGATTGTTTGCTTGATGCTGCGATCGACTGAACGCATCATGATTTGCCACCTCAGTAGAATGCATATCTACCCCGGACACATTCACAACAGAAAACACATTATGTGAGTTGTGTGTTATTCTAAGAAAATTGCTATGCGTACAGGAATTATCCAGCCTGGCGCTGGCTAGTTCTAGCTTAACTGACTCCTCACCCGGACTAGCAGGCTCTGTAATTGCCTGTGACCGGGCTTGCTCTAGTGTAGTTAGTCAAATGTGACTTAAACAGTAGTCTATATTCTTAGACAGGATGATGGCGCCTTCCTGGTTAGGGTGAAGGCCGTCCCTCATCAGCAAGCCTGGTTTGCCCCAGAAAGAGGGCCAATTATCAATAAACGTTAGTCCCTTACTACTAATTATTACTAATTGTCATGTAGTAATGTCTCTGTGCCAAAATAAATGAATATGGATCTAAAATAAACACGTATACCTCATTGAAATGATTAATGGCTTTTTTTCGCTTTGCACAGAATATTTTGCTTTATTGAGTGGTGGTACCGAGTCAACAATCTGCACTTTGCTTTGAAATGAAGTGCTGCAGTTCATGAAGATGTGTACACTTTTCTGCTGTTGTCCCTAAATACTTTCATGCGCCCAAAAAGTGTGACTGACTGACTAAATAAACTATTAATATTGTACAATCAATTGGACTGTCAAATGTCGACTGGTTCTCGGCTGACTCATTGGTGTTTATTCTTTCAGGGTTGAGAGTTGCCCAGAGTTAGTTTACTAAGCAATCTAGTGACAAAAAAAATAAAAGAAGAGATGAACAGATCACATTTTTAGTACAGCGTTCTGTTAGCTTTTTGTGTCGGCCTGTAAGATCAAACTGCCAACATCAGCACATTTTACCCCTTTGATCCTTTTAGAGTTAAAACACACAGATTGACGCACAGGCTTACTACTTCACTCTCAACTATAAAAAACAGACAAAGAACAAACCATTGCACCCACAGAGGACGACAAAGTTACACCTCCACAGGAATGTGACCGCATTGGGACACAGAGAAACTCTGGCAGAGGTCCAACTTCTTGGGTTTTCGGGTCAAACCTGCACACTTGAATGCAGTCAATTGAGATTATTTTGAGTTCATCAACCAATATTTCCTTTATCAGTTAATTTGAGTCACGATTTTATCGAATACCAACATTGTTTGTCTATATGAATTAGTGTGGATGGTTGTGTTTCTATAAAGCAGGGACATTCAACTAGATTTTTGGAGGGGCCACATTTCCAGAAAACCAAGGAAGGACCCTTCACTATAAGTCTTATTTTGTTTCTTGCGAAGAACCATTGTTCTTTACAGTAGACATTTAATTTTGGTCTATTTGCGTTGTCAGAGTTACAGGAGCACTCTGCTGTTTTAAAGGACCTTCTGTAAAAAATTAAAGATCATTTCTATGACAGCACTTTGGTGTTTTTAAGAATCTGCTGCAAAAGTGTGAGTCTCAGAAGTTTTTTTTGTATCAAACTCTCTGGCCACCAGTAGAATAGCCCAAATGATGAAAAAGAGAGGACTTAAAATGAAACCTTGAGGAACACTACCAGTATAACTGAAGAAGTTCAACGAATGACTACTGACGGCATCTTAAGTAAATAAGCTTCAGCAACACCTCAGTTACATAAATCACAGTTACAAAAATATTGTGTAACTGACAAAAAGAAGAGGACTTAAAGGGGTGCCTTGAAGAACGCCTCAATTATGTAAATCACAAGTTTTGACCCCAGTGTTCTGTGTTTACTAGCAATGTTAAAATGTCAATGCAAGGATCATCCAATGTGTTTACAGTGGTCCAAGTTCCTCTATACAGCAGGAGCACTCTTTGTGTTTTTAGGAATTTGCTGCAAAAATGTTGGTCTCTCAAGTTTTGAACAGAACCTGGGGGCCGGTGTGGTGTCATTCCTGGGCTGGATTTGGCCCCCGGGCCGTCAGTTGAATAGCCAGCCTGCTTGTGATTGTCTAGCAACCAGTCCAGGATTGCTAAGATCGGAAGGCTACAGCTCCCTGGGCCAGTATAAACAATAGAAAACAAATTAATTGATAGATCGAATCACCAAGATAAAAATATACTGCTTCCAGAAAAGACTGATGATTCTCCTTAAAATTTTCAAGAGACACACTCCATCTATTTTCTTTTAGCCACACTGAAAAGTACTTTAACACAATTCTGAATAAAAAGGACAAAATTTAAATACAGTACAGACGTCCCTCGAAGACCTCTATGAAGAACAAACACAAAGGACCCAGATTTCCCTCGCCCGGACGCGGGTCACCGGGGCCCCCCTCCGGAACCAGGCCCGGAGGTGGGGCACGATGGCGAGCGCCTGGTGGCCGGGCCTGTCCCCATGGGGCCCGGCCGGGCACAGCCCGAAGAGGCAACGTGGGTCCCCCCTCCAATGGGCTCACCACCCATAGCAGGGGCCATAGAGGTCGGGTGCAGTGTGAGCTGGGCGGAAACCGAGGGCAGGGCGCTTGGCGGTCCGATCCTCGGCTACATAAGCTGGCTCTTGGGACGTGGAACGTCACTTCGCTGGGGGGGAAGGAGCCTGAGCTAGTGCGTGAGGTGGAGAAGTTCCGGCTAGATATAGTCGGACTCACTTCGACGCACAGCAAGGGCTCTGGAACCACTTCTCTTGAGAGGGGCTGGACTCTCTTCCACTCTGGCGTTGCCAGCAGTGAGAGGCGACGGGCTGGGGTGGAAATTCTTGTTGCCCCTCGGCTCAAAGCCTGCACGTTGGAGTTCAACCCGGTGGACGAGAGGGTAGCTTCCCTCCGCCTTCGGGTGGGGGGACGGGTCCTGACTGTTGTTTGCGTTTACGCGCCAAACGGCAGCTCAGAGTACCCACCCTTTTTGGATTCACTCGAGGGAGTACTGGAGAGTGCTCCCCCGGGTGATTCCCTCGTTCTACTGGGGGACTTCAACGCTCATGTTGGCAGCGACAGTGAAACCTGGAGAGGTGTGATTGGGAAGAATGGCCGCCCGGATCTGAACCCGAGTGGTGTTCTGTTATTGGACTTTTGTGCTCGTCACAGATTGTCGATAACAAACACCATGTTCAAACATAAGGGTGTCCATATGTGCACTTGGCACCAGGACACCCTAGGCCGCAGTTCCATGATCGACTTTGTAGTTGTGTCATCGGATTTGCGGTCTCATGTTTTGGACACTCGGGTGAAGAGAGGGGCGGAGCTTTCTACCGATCACCACCTGGTGGTGAGTTGGCTGCGATGGTGGGGGAGGATGCCGGACAGACCTGGCAGGCCCAAACGCATTGTGAGGGTTTGCTGGGAACGCCTGGCAGAGTCTCCTGTCAGAGAGAGTTTCAATTCCCACCTCCGGAAGAACTTTGAACATGTCACGAGGGAGGTGCTGGACATTGAGTCCGAGTGGACGATGTTCCGTACCTCTGTTGTCGAGGCGGCCGATTGGAGCTGTGGCCGCAAGGTAGTTGGTGCCTGTCGTGGCGGTAATCCTAGAACCCGTTGGTGGACGCCGGCGGTGAGGGATGCCGTCAGGCTGAAGAAGGAGTCCTATCGGGTTCTTTTGGCTCATGGGACTCCTGAGGCAGCAGACAGGTACCGACAGGCCAAGCGGTGTGCGGCTTCAGCGGTCGCGGAGGCAAAAACTCGGACATGGGAGGAGTTCGGGGAGGCCATGGAAAAAGACTTCCGGACGGCTTCGAAGCAATTCTGGACCACCATCCGCCGCCTCAGGAAGGGGAAGCAGTGCAGTGTCAACACCGTGTATAGTGGGGATGGTGCTCTGCTAACCTCGACTGCGGATGTTGTGGATCGGTGGAGGGAATACTTCGAAGACCTCCTCAATCCTACCAGCACGTCTTCCTATGAGGAAGCAGGGCCTGGGGAATCTGTGGTGGGCTCTCCTATTTCTGGGGCTGAGGTTGCCGAGGTTGTTAAAAAGGGGGTGGATGAGATCCGCCCGGAGTTTCTTAAGGCTCTGGATGTTGTGGGGCTGTCTTGGTTGACAAGACTCTGCAACATCGCGTGGACATCGGGGGCGGTACCTCTGGATTGGCAGACCGGGGTGGTGGTTCCTCTCTTTAAGAAGGGGAACCGGAGGGTGTGTTCCAACTATCGTGGGATCACACTCCTCAGCCTTCCCGGTAAGGTCTATTCAGGTGTACTGGAGAGGAGGCTACGCCGGATAGTCGAACCTCGGATTCAGGAGGAACAGTGTGGTTTTCGTCCTGGTCGTGGAACTGTGTACCAGCTCTATACTCTCGGCAGGGTCCTTGAGTGTGCATGGGAGTTTGCCCAACCAGTCTACATGTGCTTTGTGGACTTGGAGAAGGCATTCGACCGTGTACCCCGGGAAGTCCTGTGGGGAGTGCTCAGAGAGTATGGGGTATCGGACTGTCTTATTGTGGCAGTTCGCTCCCTGTATAATCAGTGCCAGAGCTTGGTCCGCATTGCCGGCAGTAAGTCGGACACGTTTCCAGTGAGGGTTGGACTCCGCCAAGGCTGCCCTTTGTCACCGATTCTGTTCATAACCTTTATGGACAGAATTCTAGACGCAGTCAGGGCGTTGAGGGGATCTGGTTTGGTGGCTGCAGGATTAGGTCTCTGCTATTTGCAGATGATGTGGTCCTGATGGCTTCCTCTGGCCAAGATCTTCAGCTCTCACTGGATCGGTTCGCAGCCGAGTGTGAAGCGACTGGGATGGGAATCAGCACCTCCAAGTCCGAGTCCATGGTTCTCTCCCGGAAAAGGGTGGAGTGCCATCTCCGGGTTGGGGAGGAGATCTTGCCCCAAGTGGAGGAGTTCAAGTACCTTGGAGTCTTGTTCACGAGTGGGGGAAGAGTGGATCGTGAGATCGACAGGCGGATCGGTGCGGCATCTTCAGTAATGCGGACGCTGTATCGATCCGTTGTGGTGAAGAAGGAGCTGAGCCGGAAGGCAAAGCTCTCGATTTACCGGTCGATCTACGTTCCCATCCTCACCTATGGTCATGAGCTTTGGGTCATGACCGAAAGGACAAGATCACGGGTACAAGCGGCCGAAATGAGTTTCCTCCGCCGAGTGGCGGGGCTCTCCCTTAGAGATTGGGTGAGAAGCTCTGTCATTCGGGGGGAGCTCAAAGTAAAGCCGCTGCTCCTCCACATCGAGAGGAGCCAGATGAGGTGGTTCGGGCATCTGGTCAGGATGCCACCCGAACGCCTCCCTAGGAAGGTGTTTCGGGCACGTCCGACCGGTAGGAGGCCACGGGGAAGACCCAGGACACGCTGGGAAGACTATCTCTCCTGGCTGGCCTGGGAACGCCTCGGGATCCCCCGGGAGGAGCTGGACGAAGTGGCTGGGGAGAGGGAAGTCTGGGCTTCCCTGCTTAAGCTGCTGCCCCCGCGACCCGACCTCGGATAAGCGGAAGAAGATGGATGGATGGATGGATGGACGTCCCTTTTGTATACTGCCTAGCCCTCTATTGTATGCAGGAGTAATAGTACTGTATGCGTAATGTTCTCGTGATTGTATACCAACTCTACCCTGTCCTTCCTCGTCAATCTCGGCCAACTGAGCTTCATGGTAAACGTGACAGACAACACAGTGCATACATGAAATCTGCTGTATGTTACTGTTGATTAGGAAGCACTGGCTGTGGTCCCTAACCTTTTTGTAGCTGCGGAAAATTTGTCCCACGGACCAGGGGGCGGGTTATGTTTTGTTTTTTTTGTCATAAAGAAATACCATCATGTGTGCTTACGGACTGTATCCCTGCAGACTGTATTGATCTATATTGATATATAATGTATATATTGTGTTTTTTATGTTGATTTAATAAAAAAATAAAATAAAATAAAAATATTTTTTTATTTTTTTATATTTCTTGTGCGGCCCGGTACCAATCGGTCCACGGACCGGTACCGGGCCGCGGCCCGGAAGTTGGGGACCACTGGATTACAGGGTGTGTAAAGAGCTGTGTTGTGGTTGTGACGCAACAATCTATGCCTTCAGGTGTCTGAGTTAGTTACAAGACATTGCATCAAATTAGACACATTTGTATATGTTGTATTAGTATGCTTTGACCAAATATAACAATGCTCATCTAATTGTAATTAGCAGTGGTGTAGAACTGCATTGCATTATATTTAGAAATAACATGTGTTTGAATTTAATCAATATGTAATTCTAAGTTATTATTAATTATATGTTCTGTATTTATATTTTGTGCATTTTCTTTTGTCAGTATTTGCTCATGTATTTATGGTAAATAGTAATGGTATTAGTTGATTTTGAACATGCACAGTTACAATGTGGCACATCAAATATTCACATTTTCTCATTACTACAAGTCCAAAAAGAAGTAGGAAGAAGTAGAGGTTATTTAATGAAATTTAACTATTGGGAAGCAGCTTATAGTCCTCTTAGTGCATAATTTTAGCCGTTTGCAAATGTACCAAATCATTGAATTTCAAAACTTTTGATTAAAAAAATAAAGGGCTTCAATGCTATAACCAACATTATGGATTATCCTAACTGACCTATTTTGTAACACGGTCAGTGAAGTTACTTCCCCCTATATCTACATAATATCTTAAATATGGTAACACTAGAGTAGTAGAGACTATGGAGTGATTTTTGGTCCAGAACATATTTTGCTTTATTTACTATTGAAGTATTTTTGCCACACTATTTTGTATGTTTTTATATGAGATTTTCAGTTAATTTGATCATCTATCAAACATAACAGTATTTTTTAGTTTTAGATTTAGCTTAGATTCAAGGATAGTCTTTCTTGTCAAACCATATTCTGAATGTATCAATTTCTTCTGTTATAAATTTTATTAGCATCTGTGTGTTCTCTCCTGGACATTATGTGATCGTATTGTCTGCAACTTTACAAATTTAATAATATAGAGATTAAACTATAATAGTCCCAGGATTTATCACTGAGGTACGCCACAAGATATATTTAGAGCTGCAGACGTGTGTTCTTCTAGCGTCACATATCGCCAGTGTTGGGTTAGTTACTGAAAACCAGTAACTAGTTAGTTACTAGTTACTTTATTTCAAAAGTAACTCAGTTACTAACTCAGGTACTTACACCAAAAAGTAATGCGTTACTGTGAAAAGTAACTATTTAGTTACTTATTTTATTCTTTTTTTTTTAAGGCTCCCAATAATGCCCTTTTAGCCTTCATTTCAGTACCGGTACTGTTATTGCACTGGAGAATAATACAATCTGTTGATCAACATGACATGCATTTGCATCACTGAACTTTGCTAAACCATGTGGTCTACATACAACACACAAAGACAAAGATATGTTTCAAAGGGCCAATTTATTTCCGACCAGAACAAATTGACAAAACTATTTTAAATAGCTGCAACATAACATACATAAGTAACAAACAGCATAATAACAACAAAGCTGTAAACCTGGCTTCACCCAAGGAAGACACACATGACATGATTATATGTCATGTCACTATATACACACGCCTAATCGGGCATTTTTCTCTCTCAAGGAATTCGGAAATAAAATCATGTCTTTAGGAGATCAACACTGTACTGAAGCCCAGAACACTCTACGGAGTCTACGCATTTCCCCAGTTTTAGTTTAGAGATAAGGAAAGATTGGCCTGGCCCACTAGGATCCCTCTTTGTTTTTGTGAACTTTATAGTCTATACATTTAGAGTGATGTGATAATCAAACACTCTAGAAGTCTAGAATGAAAGAGTATATAAGAGAATTGACAGAGTGTGTACCTTCAGTGCTGAATGACGAGCAGAGGCAGAGTTTGGAGTGTCTTCTTTAGCTCGCTTTCCATTTTTATGTACTCACTGTCCACTGTGTCCAGGTACGTGGAAAATGTTTTCGTTGCCATTTGCTGTTTGACGCCGCTATCATGCTAATTAGCTGCCTGAAAGCGGGTGACTCCACTGTAGAAATAGCCTGCATGTCTTCTAGCACATACGCTGCAATGGCTCTATCAATAATGTCCTGGGTAGCAGTCCCTGCGTTAAAATCCTTAGGTGGTGGTGGAGGTGAAGTGGCATCGGAGTCTGTGTCTCTCTTTACTAGCTTCGTCGAAGCATGTTGCTTTTGTAGCTGTTTCAGCAGATTTGAATTGCTGTTTTGGGCAGTAGATAGGATCTTTGATCCAAGACACAACTTACATTTAACTAAAATGTTATTTTCTTTGTGCTCGACAAAAGAAAAGTAGTGAGAATATCTCCATGTTAAGAAACTCGACTCCGGCTCCGCCATGATGTCTTGTTAGTAAACACAGACACGCCACCCCCCACCCCCGCCTCCACACAGCACGCCTCTCTCTTCTCTGGCTTGTGAGACAGGAAGAATCAGAAGGACGACACTGCAACTCTCCAATAAAATACACTCAGATCTTCTGTTTCTAACCGATACTACATAAAAAAATAACGTAAAATAACGCAGTAACGCATCATGTAGTAACGGTAACTGAGTTACTGAATTAAAAAAAATAATGCGTTAGACTACGAGTTACCGCCGAAAATAACGGCGTTACAGTAACGCGTTAGTCCCAACACTGCATATCGCTTCCTATTAATTAGGTGGCTTCTTATATTTATTTTCACAAGTTATCCATTATTATTAGATGTTGTTCGTTTTTTTCTTTCATGATTAGAAAATGGCAAACATGAGTTATTGTAACTGTGAAGTGAGTAGAGAGAGCTGAGACATAGAGAAGGGGTATGATTAAATAACCTCTGCTTCTTCCTACTCCTTTTCGGCCATATTGAATTATGCAAGTGTAGTGATATTTTGTCCATTCGTTCATTTTCTTTACGGTTTATTATTTTAGGGTTAAGAGTGTGCTGTGGCCTATCCCGGTTACTTCATGCCCAAACTTGTAAACAAATATTGGGTAAGACTGTACACATTACATACTTTCAAACACCAAGTGTGTCAGCAGTGTTGACATATTTTAGGATTTCCAAACTCTTTCTATGGTATAACTGAAATGAGTCATTATGAATCACGTCTTTCTCCCACAAGGAAGAGCGTCATGATTTGTTCTTATTACTAGTAACGATGTTTCAGATTTTAACTGAAACCTATTTGGATTATTTAGAAGTTTTGGTACATGTACAGAAGCTCTGATACATTTAAGACAACAAAACACTCAGTGCACCAGAGATTGTTACTATTATTACTATTGGCTGTAAAGTGCATCACACTATCCAAATTTGGGTCAAAATCCCATCCATTCCCTTATTGTTTGTGCCAGAGCTGATTGATCAGCTTCCGGTGGAATGCCTTTTGTCATGGTGCAATTGGACCATTGTGAAAGGAAAATAACAACAATTTCCTAAAATAAAAATTAGATAACTTTACCACACATTGTTTTTTTGAGTGGGAAAACACATTCTGCATTTTCTAGCGTGGGCATAGTGAATAAATACTGATTACCTTGAGATAAAGTTATAGTCAAAATGACGAATGCATGCATGGTACTTTTGCAAAAAATATCCATGTTAATCTCTATGGCTTACATGCTAATATGCTAGTCATTGTGCAAAAGCATCGTTATCTGACATAAATTGGGGGATACAAGGAAACTCAAATGAAACCTCCCTCCCTCACATTTTGAAAATGGCCAATGTTGATAAAGTAGGCGGTTGGCGCCATCCAGCTCATATGGGGCAGAAGCGGGGGAAGGACACCTCGGCTGTCCCATTTCCAAGAACTGCAGTTGTTGGCCGTGGAAAAGGAAAAAAAACTCTCACATTTCTCACCCTCCCCTCCTTTCACTGCTGACGCAAGTAGGTGCTTAGCTGCTACAAAGGATGGCGGCTTTAGTTTGCATAGGGAAGAAGCGAGAATATTCTCACAGACAGAGGAGGTTTTAGAACTTTACCTCTTTGGCAGTAAAAACAATGCTGAGACATGTTTTATCAAACATTTTAGTAAGAGTTTGTATCACAACATTCAGTGGTACATCTTTTACCCTATTCATGGTGTGAAAGTGTAAAACGCAGGTCTAATCACAGCTAAAATATATACAGTGTACATTTAATGTACTTGAGGTGTTTTGGATAAAGACTTTTCAAAGCATGTACACAGTCTCGACATAGGCAATCTTAAGCAGAGAGCCTCTACACATTCCCTGGATTTAAAAACAACATTCTGCCATTTAAGACATGTGCTTAAATGGTGTGAATGACTTGAGACGTTTGTAGACTGGGCTTCCCCTCCTTAGTGCCTTCCTCTTCCTCTTCCTCTGCTGCCGGCCCGACCCCTACCTCGAGCGCTGCTCAGGTGTCCAGCTGAGCGGCGGAGCTTCTTTCTCTCCTCGTGGTGGTCCCGCTCTGCCTGTTGCTGCTTCTTCTGCTGCTCAGACTGCAGAGTATACAAGTGTATGTTGTCAATCTTGCTCTGTTGAATGTTTTCATATGTACTTGGCAGGGGGTCAGAGAAGACCAGTTTATGAGTCTCAGGATGTGTGGATTTTTATAGCCAATAAAATTGCAATTATTGGGGCCAATGTTCCACTGTGGTTTACTGTTTTTTACGGTTGCTATTTTTAGGCATGGCTTTTCTTAAACTTTAGGTGACATTGATGCACATTTTACCTTTTTGAGAGTAAAGGTTAGTTGCTTGCTGCCCACTGTAGTGTCAGCCGAGTTGTTGGTTTCAGAGTGCTCTAATTTCAGACGCTCCTCCAAGGAGGCCCTGAGGGGGAGACAAAAACAAACAACATGTTTTGGGTGCTTAAAAAGTTGTTGGAAAATGCATTATTCGGCTATTATAATCTGAAAAGATAATTTCAGTTAATAATAACTATCAAAATCTTAGAATTAGTCTCAACTGGCTTTAAAGACATACTTCTGTAGTTTCTGCTTGTGGGCCACGTCTTTAAAGCTGCGGAACTCCTCCCCGCTTTTGATCTGATAGAACTGAGGCTGATTGTTTTTTATGTTCTCAGCTGTGATGAAGGTTTCATCTCCTCCGCTGCGCTTGGTGTCCAACAGGATGGTGTTGCGGTCAGCGTCCTTCCTCTCCTGTCGCCTCCTATCTCGGCCCTCTTCATGCAGTAGCCGACGTTGCTCCCTCACTTCCTCCACCCAGCTCTTGTCGTCATCTGAGCTTTCCTCAGAGCTAGCCCGACCTTCCTCTTCCTCTTCCTCCGGACCCTCCTGGAAGGAATTATAGACGTGTTGGTCCTTCTTCGCCGCATGTGAGAGCCTCATTGCATTTAAAGTATTCATTAAGTAGCGCAGAATCACCTGAGAAGCAGCATCTTGTTTAGCTAGCAGGTGTAGCTTCTTCTTCCTCTTCTGGCTCACTTTAGAGACGATAGGATTGAGCAGGCGGAACTCTTCACTCTGCTCGTCCACCTGGTAGTCTGGGTTTTCAAACATCACCTTGAAGCGGTTGTCGCCCAGAATGGTGGGAAGGGCCTGCAATTTCAACAAGTTGAATTAAGTAAGACAATACACAATCTGAGACTTTAAAAGTCGTCCATTTGGTCTTATACATCTTCTTACCTTGCCCTTCTTTTTCCTGGACGCCAGATCAACTTCATCGTCTCCCTCCTCCATCAACTTGAGAGCCAACTCCTTGTTGACTTTGGGCAGAGTCTGACTCAGGCAGACAAACGTTTAGTGTTTGTTAGAAAAATAAAAAGATGACACTGTCCACACTCTTAATTAACTTGATTGCACACAGTCACCTGGTTTTAGTCATTAACTTGCAGTTATGCAGTTGTTGACAAATCGGTATAGTTCCAAATAGCTATCAGTGTTAAAGAACCAAGGCATCTTTTTTTTATGTAGAAAGATGCATCCTCTTCATGCAATGACTTTTTTTTAATGCCGTCTTCATTATAATGATCTGCCTTTGCACGTTAATCTGTTTTTTAAAACATTTTATTAAAACAATTCTTTTCATTGTTTTCTAGCACATGATGTTATTTTTTTCTTATGTTGTATTTTATTTTTTTACTGATTCCATTCTATCTGTTTATTGTGGTTTCTTTTGGCTAGTATTTTTCTACATGTTTTAATGTCTTTTAATTTTATTTCAGGAATTTTTACATGTACCATGTTGCCTTTTGGGAGTATCTGTGCCTTTTTACTAATAATATGTATTTTATAATTTTTTTCTGTACAGCACTTTGGTACATTGTGATTGTTTAAAGTTCTCTACAAATAAAGTAGGATCGTGTTGGATAATTGCAGTAAGCTGAGTTAGCACTAAGATGTTAAAAAAATGTGGTTAGTTGCGATTTCTTGTGCGAACACCCAAAGCTACTTTTATGGGGTGCCTTTGCTACTTGGTGATTTAAACATGCATGTCGGATGAAATAACAGTCTAGTGGCCACTGAATTGTTCTCACTGCTTGACTGCTTAGAATTAGCCCCTCTACTTCATCACTATTAGAGCTACTTTGACAAAAAGAAAAGCTGGGTGTGCTATTTGTGTTTTAATTACCGTATATGACTGGCAACATTCAAATTGGCCTTTATGAAGCAGATCTTCACTCAAACAATGCAGTCATTGCTTTTATGTGATTATGTGGTAGTTTGTCATTAAAGAAAGGTATGTCTGAATTGAACTAAGACTTTGGGCTACTATTCTTTGACCCTTTAGCAAGCTACTGGAAGTCAGGTGGCAAACTACACCTGCTCTATATCTGGCGTCTCTAGCCACGACCACTGAGATCATAAAAAAGACACTATTTAAAATACCCAAAAAATACTATTGCACTCTCAACAGCCAATGGTAAAGCAACCCAGGTAACCGTTTCTTAACTGTACGCCACCTATTTACGTATATTCGCACACCAAACTGCAGACGCTTTGTGACACAGTTTTCAGTATCACAGCCTCCTCACTTTGAAGCTCCCTCCACTTTGAAATCAGTGATGTTACTGTTTGGATATTTTTTTAAAGACTCCTTAAACGCCACTTGTTCACCAAAGTACGGATACTACTATACTGTAAATATCACACCTCCAACATACATACACAGACACATATATTTATAACTGCAATATTGTTGAGGGCTCCTTGAAAGGTGCTATACGAATCCTAATTATTATTACTATTATTAGAAAACTGTCTGTTTAGAGAAAATATTTTACTACTAAGTATTCACTGCAGTCAATAGTGCACACTACTTCTTATGGAGGCCAAGTTTAGTTTGCGTCAGGAACAATTTGACTTGGTAAAATATCTAAACGCCCCTTAATTTTTTACAGTTTCAATATGTGTTTAGGAATAAATATCACACTCTTAAACCAAACTTGACCTGAAGGCCACAATAACTTTTAAGTTTGATTATTTAATTACCCGGTAGGTCTAAATTTTGAAGATAATATTTTAAAGGGCAGAAGTCATTCATTGTACTTTAAAAGTTCAGACAAGAACCACCTTACGGTTCATTATTTCATAACCTGTATCGACAACTACTAGAATTTCAGTGGTTTTAAGCAAGCCAAAACAACAGCGTACTTCTTTAAATAAAAAATTGGCACATTCTGTTCATCAAAATGGTGCAGCTCTAATGCTAACTGCCAGGGTCATGTTATGGTGTCAGAATGGCTTACCTTAACTTGTACTCTCTGAGTCCTGGTCTCCTCGATCTTCTGGCGGATCTTATCTTTGCGGTACTCCTCAAATGCGAAAGGATTTGCCAAGCTTTTGACCTGAGACCAAAAAGCCCAAGTGTTAAGTTAAACACCTGTACGCTACATGTTTATAATTAAAATAACTTATGATCATGAAAACTCACCTGCTGCTAAAATTGTAATCACAAAGTTTATGTTTAACAATAGGTTTGCTATTGCATTACAGTTGCATACATTTTTTCAAAAGTTTTATAAAATAAGCTAAATATCACAGGGGAAGCAATTTATTAATTTCTAATGAATGTCATAAATCCTTAACATTCATAATTATGACATCAACCATTGCACTAATAAATTTTTTCTTTATATATTAAAGGAATATGCAACAACACACCTTATGGTAGAGCCTGATGTCCATGAAATAGCCATGCATGTACGCTCTCAGTAGGGACGACCCCACCAGGTGAGACAAACCTTAAAAGAAAATCAAGGTGATGTACATCGTTCTTTAGGATGGGGGTGGTGATTTATATAAAGCTTTGATGAGCTACATTACATAATATTTGTATATCCAACTTTCATTTCAAGGTGTTTGTGACCAGGTTTAGGGTAAATTGGATCATATAAATACTATTGCAGTCCAATGAAAAGCATATCGCTACATTTTGTGAGAATGTAGCGGTATGTGCTCCCCACCCTGAGATGACTCACTCTTAAAGAAGCTACCGATATGTATTTGATGCCTGGATGCCTGTGAGTGTGTAAATGCTCTCAAAGGATCTTCCATCGACGTGGTCTACTCAAGGTTATGTAACAGGCCACGTTACACAGCTTATGTAAATCAACACCGCTGCTGCGCCCCACCGTTATTCGTCAGCAGCCAACCACCTCTCTGCTCTTTGCCATTTGATCTTTTTACTGCTGAGACTGCATTCCAATGTTCATTCAACCATTCCTCAGGGATACGCCCACACCCAGCCCTCCTTAGTCCTCCCCCCCATGCATCCAAAGTTAGGTTGCGGTGAAAGTTAGGTGCAGTTTTTAATTTTTATAGAAGCATTATAATAATAACAGTGGCACTTTGCACGTTTGCAATTCAGCATTTGTGATCATGGAAATTGTTGTAAATTGTTTTCCCACAGAGAAAACATCTCATTCAGCCTAGGTTGGTAATAATTTATAAATAGATAATAATTAAAAGGTAAAATGTACAGCATACCCGCCCAAACTTTTTACATGTTCATGTTTCTTATGCTTCACTAACAATGCTTTTTTACTAAGCGTTGAGATGTCCCACTTTGCTATGCGGTCCTGAATGCACCACAGCTGTGGGGGGGCGGGTGAGAGTCTCAATTACCATAAATTAGTCGCTTGTGCATCCACAGCCAAACCCCCGTGAAAAGTGGGGATTTAATATATATTTATATTTCTCAGTAAGAATAAAACAAAATAAGATATGTATTACTTAGCAGAAAAACAAAAACATTAATGCAACAAGGCCTCACCCAAAGTTTCCAGGTCCTTGCGGGTGACAAACTTGTAGTCGTCATACACAGTGCTCTCAGGGCTTTCTTCCAGCTCTTCGGTGAGGCTGTCAAGGAAGGAGCACCAGCGAGGTGCCGGGCCTAGAGCCTGAACTCAGAAAAACACAAATTTCGGATTAAATCGCTAACTGAAGAAAACAAATATTTGTCAAAGTATAACATTGGTGAGATGAAGATTAGGAAACTCATCAGTATCTAAAAAAAGGGATGATATCATTGTAGACGATAGAGGTTCTGGTATTACACTGATGTGCACTGTAAATCCACACCAATACACTTAATACATATATAAGATAGTTGAAACACTGAAAGGATCTGGGATAGTTGCAGTCCTAAAAAGGAACTTCTATCAACGATATTGATTGAGTTTGATTATGTTCTAACCCAAACCAATGTGTTCTGTCAGCAGGATTGAACATATACTACATACCGTATTTTTCGGAGTATAAGTCGCTCCGGTGTATAAGTCGCACCGGCCGTAAATGCATAATAAAGAAGAAAAAAAACATATATATGTCGCACTGGAGTATAAGTCGCATTTTTTTGGGGGAAATGTATTTGATAAAACCCAACACCAAGAATAGACATTTGAAAGGCAATTTAAAATAGATAAAGAATAGTGAACAACAGGCTGAATAAGTGTATGAAATAACCAACTAAGAACGTGCCTGGTATGTTAACGTAACATATTATGGTAAGAGTCATTCAAATAACTATAACATATAGAACATGCTATACGTTTACCAAACAATCTGTCACTCCTAATCGCTAAATCCGATGAAATCTTACACGTCTAGTCTCTTACGTGAATAAGCTAAATAATATTATTTGATATTTTACGGTAATGTGTTAATAATTTCACACATAAGTCGCTCCTGAGTATAAGTCGCACCCCAGGCCAAACTATGAAAAAAAATGCGACTTATAGTCCGAAAAATACGGTATACATTTTTTTTAACTGTGTTGAGGGACACATGTCAAAGAATGACCTAATAAGTCAATTATTTTTAAATATAATATCAGTTGGGCGGCTAAATTGTAATGCACAACACTGCCACCTATAGGACTGGAGTGACCCTGACAGGTCATAACTTCAACTTTAAAGTCTGCCAGAGTTGTTTAAGATTGTTCATCTTTGATAAAGTTCTACACTTTACTCTGTGTTATTCAAGGCAGCGGTTCCCAACACGTTAGTGTGCCAGGAAATTATTCAATTTGATATTTACCACCACTGGCCTAGTTTTTCCAACTGGGGTAAAAATGCACAACAAGAAGTTCAATATCTACTCAAGTGCACATTTTGCTAACAGATATTGAGATTCAAAAGTATTTGATTGTTTGTTTACTTATTTAGGATAGTTAAAAGTTATTGACCTTTGAATTGCAATGGTGAAAAAAAATGTATGACAAATCAAAATGTATTGCCTCTGAAAAGGAATACGGTACTTGCATTATTTGTATTATATATTATGATTGCAATAGTGCTTGATTTGGTCTCAAAATAATGCTGACAATAATATCATTTATCCTAAATAATTTGTAGGACAATATTTTGCCCAACAAAATGTATTAACAGCACAGACCCAGTATTCTCTTAATTTTCTGATTCCTATGTAAATTGAAAGAGGGGATTATTTGAAAGAAGCCATATTTAATGTTGCCAATATCCCTATTAATATTGTAAATCTTAAAGGTCATTAGAATTTTGAAAATGAACATATCATATGCTATCATATCATCACAAATCCACGACATGACATCATATTGGATTTGATCGATATCGGCCATGACATTTGACTTAGTTGGAATGGACAGATGTGTCTCTTACACTCTTGGAAATGCTGATGAAAGGCACAAAGTACAAAGTCTAAAAAAAAACGACTGCTCTCTTTTTTCCTGTCATTCTTTTGGTCTCGTTGCTAGTACACTAGAGTAGCACAAGAGCCCACATGTGTTGCAATTATGTGAGTAACTGTGTTTGGCAATTTTGTAATGTGCACACCAACCAGAACATCAATCACACCTTTTATTGCACCAATAACTGTGAGAACATCCGTTAAGATAAGTAGTGAGATATGTGCTTGGTAGTGTTTGTCTATGGGCTGTTGAAAAACAAGTTCTGTACTCACCGGGATGTAGAATGTGTTCATCTTAGGATCTTCATTGGCAGTGAACATCATACCTGCCAAACAGACATAAGGAGAAAGAATAGTGTAAAAAGAAGCAAATACATCTAAAATAGTGTAAAAACAGAACATTAAAAGGTTTTTTTGTAATTTTACCCAGGATTCATAATCCCATTTTAAGATAAGAACACACATCTGTCTTGTTTTTAAGCATTCTAATGTGTAATATATGTCTCATACTACACGGCTAACAATGTAGTGAATTACACTATTCTATCCAGCACAAAACCCCTCCAAAAAAAAACTTCCCAAAACCTCCAACAATACCCCATTTACATGTCGTGACCTGCTTATTAACCAAGTATTAGCGTCATTGTTATAAAAACTAATCAAATCAAATCAAATCAACTTTATTTATAGAGCACATATAAAATTTACCACAGGGGTAGCCAAAGTGCTGTACAATGATGAGGAACTATTTTTAGCAGCGACTTGATCACAGAGAGGTAACTAGTTTATGGAGCTACTGAAATACTTAGTTGGTGAACTGCTGCATCGCCTCTAAACCGGTTAATAGTTAATTGTAGATTATAAATTATGCCTCACACTTGTATAGGTGAAGGTTGTGGCCATAAACCGAGCAGTTGATCAATTTAGCCCACAGAGACACTAAGGATCGGCACGAAAAGATGTCAACTTCAGTGAGGATTATGCTGAATTTACCATTTAAACAGAAAACAAGTTTTAAGAGCAGACATTGTACACTCAGTGATCGTTTTATTATGTTTGTAATTCTTGTTCGGGACTGAGCACTAGTTTGGATTATTTTATCCTCTGTATATTCAGGCTTATTTGTCCCAAAGTATTCCTTGTCATTTCTCATGAAGTCTGCCATGATTAGCAATAGTTGTAAAAAAAATATGACATGTTATTATGAATGTGCCTGTTACTACATTACATATATACTTACAGTATTCACAGCGCTTCGCTTTTCCCACATTTTTTGTTACAGCATTATTTCAAAATGGAATACATTTAGTTTTGTCCTCAAAATTCTACACACAATACCCCATAATGACAATGTGAAAACTTTTTTTATTATTAGAATTTTTAGCAATTTAAATAAAAAAATTAAAAAAACTAAGACATGATATGTACATAAGTATTCACAACCTTTGCTCAATACTTTATTGATGCTCCTTTGGCAGCAATTACAGGCTCAAGTCTTTTTTAATACAATACCACAAGCTATCTTTGCACAGTTTCACCCATTCCTCTTTGCAGTACCTCTCTAACTCCATCTGGTTAGATGGGAAGCGTCGGTGCGCAGCCATTTCCAGATCTTTCCAGAGATGTTCAATCGGATTGAAGTCTGGGCTCTGGCTCAAAGACATCTATAAAGTTGTCCTGAAGTCATTCTTTTGATATCTTGGCTGTGTCATTGTCCTGCTGAAAGATGAACCGTCGCCCCACTCTGAGTTCAAGAGCACTCTGGAGCAGGTTTTCATCCAGGATGTACCTGTAAATTACTGCATTCATCTTTCCCTCTATCCTGGCTTGTCTCCAATTGTCTGCCACTGAAAAACATTCCTACAGCCTGATTCTGCCACCACCATGCTTCACTGGAGGGATGGTATTGGCCTGGTAATGAGCAACGCCTGGTTTCCTCCATACATGATGCCTGGCATTCACGCCAAAGAGTTCAATCTTTGTTTCATCAGAACAGAGAATTTTTTTCACATGGTCTTAGATTATTTCAGGTGCATGTTGGAAAACTTTTACAGAGCTGCAGAGATGGCTGTCCTTCTGGAAGGTTCTCCTCTCTCCACAGAGGAATGCTGTAGTTATTGGTCACCTTCCCGACTGGGGCCCTTCTCCCCCGATCGCTCGGTTTAAACGGCCAGTCAGCTCCAGGAAGTCCTAGTGGTTTAAAACTTCCACCATTTACGGATGAAGGAGGCCACTGTTCTTATTGGGACCTTCAAAGCAGCAGATATTTTTCTTTACTCTTCCCCAGATGTGTGCTTTGAGACAATTCTGTCTCTGAGGTCTACAGACAATTTCTTCGACTTCATGGTTGGTTTGTGCTCTGCCATGCACTGTCAAGTGTGAGACCTTATGGACAACCAACTAAATTTACCACAGGTGGACTACAATTAAAGTGTAGGAACATCTCAGTGTAGGAACATCTGTTTCAACTGGATGACCAGTTGAAACAGGATGCACCTAAGCTCACGTTTGAGCTTCATGGCAAAGGCTGTGAATACAAAGGCTGTGAATATATATAAAATGTGGAAAAAGTGAAGCGCTGTGAATACTTTTCGGATGCACTGTATAGGTGGGATAGATCGAATCCAATTACTTGCAGTGTTATGCACCTATTGCTAGCATTTATTTACAATTTCAAATGCATAAAAAGAGAAAATCATTGGTGTTAAGAATGAAAAAAGTATTTTCTCAAGCTAAATGGGCCAAGTGACACAACAATATATTCAAGAATGACAAACGTTTTAATATATACATAGCTTTAGAACCAAAGATTATGTTCACCTTTGTAGCCAGTATAAACCTACTAGCATTCAAGCCAAGATCAACTGGCGCCACCCAAAGGTGAACAGCAACGTTTGCTTATTTGTTAAAAATATGGTTTATGGTTTAAGTCTATTTTGAACATGCACTACAATTACAACATGATACATCACAATTTCCAGTTTCTCTTTTCAAAATATGAATTACTTAATGTAACAAAATAAGTACAAATGTCGCTTAAGAAAAAAAACGTAATTTCCTTTACACGTAGGTTCTCCTGTGGTTTATTGTATTTATTAAAGCATTCGCTTATTTTAAAAAATCTCCTTTCTATTGCTATATTAGGGATTATTATGAGCTGGATCATTAATAAACACTTCCTCACGGTCTCTTTTTAGAGTCAGACCATGGGTTTAATGTTCTCATTAGTTCTCGTTCATATCAAAACCACACAACATGATCTTACAAGAGTTAACTGTCGGAATCCTAATCTAAATGTTTGGCTGACTGCTTTTATGCAGTAATTTCTTTGAACACCACTTTTGTGTTTAAATATTTTAGTGCTGTGTCATCCTTTATTATAAAACTTTGTTAGATGGATTAAGTCTAAAGCTCTCTTCATGTTAGACACTATTAAAACAATTGGCTCCTATATCTTCTTTGCGGCACAAAAACTGATTTAGTCTGTTAAAACAAGTGAAAACAAGCTACTGCTTTGTAATTCCTTTGTTGAATGTGTTTATGTTTATATATTGAAATAATTTGCTCAATATATAAACTAATTTTGTCATTTGCTACTCTACTTACTTTTAACATACATTATCATTACATTTTTATTGTGAGGCCACTATTCAGACAGCAGTGGTAAAACATAGTTCTCACCTGAGTTGGGATATATGCACACATCATTAATGTTGCTTTCAGTCTGGATGGAGGAGAACACTTTGCCCTGTGGTGAGTAGTGGAAGAGGAGCATGTCATACAAAGAGCATTAATCTGTTTCATGGAGTATGAGTCTTGAGAGAATGTGTATTAAATGTTATGACCAGAGGGTATATATAATATTACACTAACATCTCTAACTTCTTACATTGTCTTTGTTCCACATTTTTATTATTTTGGCGTCTGCTGACACAACCAGGTCCATCTCGTTGTGGAAATTGAGTGATTTAATTGGGAGGTTGTAGAAGTGGTCTTTTACGAGCAGCGGTTGGTTGGATCGCAGGTCATACAGCAGCACCTTTAGCCAGAAAAACAAAGGACATATACACATACATGCCTGCACGCGCACGCACACACACCTAACAGGCTACCATCACTCCAGAGGACACCAACTTGCTTGTGCGAGTACATTCAAAGATATGCTATATTCAAAATATAATTTCCCTTTCCCAAATATTTTACTATAGTGTCTCTTCAGTATATAAGGCTCACCTGTCCAGTGCTGGTGCCTACTGCTATGGAGAGAGGGCCGTTAAACTTCAGTGCACTTATAGAGGGCAAACTTAGAACCCTGGAAACAAGAACATAAATAAAGTATCACATTATTAGCAGAAATGTACATTTTAATGTACATCAAAGCCATAAAATAGTGATCTGTAAACAATGGAGTGTCAGTAAGACACTACTGATTCTAAAATATCTGTGAGGCTCCTACAGAGAAGCAGAATGACACATGGCGTGTAAGTCGTTTTTTTTTTGACAGTGCCAGCTTTCAATGCACAAGAAAAGTTGAGGTCAACAGAAATAATTTGTCATATTTATGTGACAGGTTGCTACATACTCCATTCCTTCTCTGAGGCTGCTCAGGGCACAGTCGAGAAGACCCACTCGTTTCCTGACACGAGGGTCCCAGCATTCCACCCTTCCCTATAAGACAGGAATAAACAGTGAAATGCAGGGAAATTTAAGACCAAATTCCGAAGCTAATTTTAATTCTAACAACTACAAAAAGCCATTTAGATAGAACTGAAATGAGCTACAAACATTAGCATGTTAGCATTCTAACAATTGGCATGTGTCAAGTACCAAATATAAGACTCTGTAAGTGTATACCTGAAAAATGTGTTCAAAAAGCCAGCATGCGTGCATCATTATACAAATATGCAAACATCAAAATTCATGACTGCAGACCTGCAAAATTAGCCAAAAAAGTTAGAATGTTTACAAGACATACTAACTGTGCACATTAAGTACCGGTAACAACATATATGACTGAGGTTTAAACTTGCAAAAGTTGCTAAAAAAAAAGCTAGCAAGCATAATTGACTAATATTATCAACCAGTGTTGCTCATATTATCTTGAAGTAATTAGTTTGTTACAAATTATTTATAAAAATAATAAATATAAAATCTAATATATTATAAATAAAAAATAAATAAATAATTGAATTAGTAACTCAGTTACCTCATTGGAAGAATAATTAGTTACTTATCAAAGTAACTGTGACATTATATTTCATTGTTCCTTGAGTTGCCTGAGGCAGATGTCGATAAACTAGGCCTGGGCTGATAACAATAATAATATATAAATACATTTTGCTTGAAGATACATTGACCTACAAATTATTGCCAATAAACAATATTATTGCCGTTATTTTTATGAGACCAAATAACTATTGATATACACAACCAAAACAATAAATAAAATGGCTAAATAAAAGTATTGATAAACAAAGCTGCACCTAAATATTGAACATGTAGGCAAAGGTAGATTTGTACATTATTTAATTGACAAGTTAGGACCTTCTTAAACAAAAGTCCTGAGTAACAATATAAACACTACAGTATAAGCTGATGTATTAACAGGCTCGCTTCCGCCATCATAGTCACTTCTGTTGTGTCCTTGGACAAGACACTTGGCTCCCAGTGCGACCCACACTGGTTCAAATATCTTATAAACGCAAGCTAAGTATTACTCAAGGGGACGGCGTGGCGCAGTGGGAGAGTAGCCGTGCGCAACCCGAGGGTCCCTGGTTCAATCCCCACCTAGTACCAACCTCGTCATGTCCGTTGTGTCCGTAGCAAGACACTTCACCCTTGCTCCTGATGGGTGCTGGTTAGCGCCTTGCATGGCAGCTCCCTCCATCAGTGTGTGAATGTGTGTGTGAATGGGTAAATGTGGAAGTAGTGTCAAAGCGCTTTGAGTACCTTGAAGGTAGAAAAGCGCTATACAAGTACAACCCATTTATCATTTATTTAAATCTCATCCGCCTCAACAAAAACGACCTTAAATTTTTGTTTAGTACAGTAGCATCGCTAACCCAACAAGGGACTCCTCCCAATAGCTCCACCCACTCGGCAGATGACTTTATGAATTTCTTTAATAAGAAAATTGAACTCATTAGAAAGGAGATTAAAGACAACGCATCCCAGCTACAACTGGTTTCTATTAACACAGATACGACTGTATATACGACGGATATTGCAATACAAAATAGTCTCTCTCTTTTTGATGAAATAACATTAGAGGAACTATTACGGCGTATAAGTGGGATAAAACAAACAACATGTTTACTTGACCCACTTCCTGGGAAACTTATCAAGGAGCTTTTTGTATTATTAGGTCCATCAGTGCTAAATATTATAAACTTATCACTTTCCTCCGGCACTGTTCCCCTAGCATTCAAGAAAGCGATTATTCATCCTCTGCTCAAAAGACCTAACCTCGATTCTGACCTCATGGTAAACTACCGACCGGTGTCCCACCATCCGTTTATTTAAAAAATCCTCGAAAAAATTGTCGCACAGCAGCTAAATGAACACTTAGTGTCTAACAATCTCTGTGAACCTTTTCAATCCGGTTTCAGGGCAAATCACTCTACGGAGACAGCCCTCGCAAAAATTACTAATGATCTACTGCTAACAATGGATTCTGATGTGTCATCTATGTTGCTGCTTCTTGATCTTAGCGCTGCTTTCGATACCATCGATCATAATATTTTATTAGAGCGTATCAAAACACGTATTGGTATGTCAGACTTAGCCTTGTCGTGGTTTAACTCTTATTTTACTGACAGGATGCAGTGCGTCTCCCATTATAATGTGACCTCGGACTATGTTAAGGTAACGTGCGGAGTTCCTCAGGATTCGGTTCTTGGCCCTGCACTCTTTAGTATTTACATGCTGCCGCTAGGTGACATCATACGCAAATACGGTGTTAGCTTTCACGGTTATGCTGATGACACCCAACTCTACATGCCCCTAAAGCTGACCAACACGCCAGATTGTAGTCAGCTGGAGGCGTGTCTGAATGAAATTAAACAATGGATGTCCGCTAACTTCTTGCAACTCAACGCCAAGAAAACGGAAATGCTGATTATCGGTCCTGCTAAACACCGACATTTATTTAATAATACCACCTTAACATTTGACAACCAAACAATTACACAAGGCGACTCAGTAAAGAATCTGGGTATTATCTTCGACCCAACTCTCTCGTTTGAATCACACATTAAGAGTGTTACTAAAACGGCCTTCTTTCATCTCCGTAATATCGCTAAAAATTAGTTCTATTTTATTCACTAGCGACGCTGAGATCATTATTCATGCGTTCGTTACGTCTCGTCTCGACTACTGTAACGTATTATTTTTGGGTCTCCCTATGTCTAGCATTAAAAGATTACAATTGGTACAAAATGCGGCTTCTAGACTTTTGACAAGAACAAGAAAGTTTGATCATATTACGCCTATACTGGCTCACCTGCACTGGCTTCCTGTGCACTTAAGATGTGACTTCAAGGTTTTACTACTTACGTATAAAATACTACATGGTCTAGCTCCAGCCTATCTTGCCGATTGTATTGTACCATATGTCCCGGCAAGAAATCTGCGTTCAAAGAACTCCGGCTTATTAGTGATTCCCAGAGCCCAAAAAAAGTCTGCGGGCTATAGAGCATTTTCTATTCGGGCTCCAGTACTATGGAATGCCCTCCCGGTAACAATTAGAAATGCTACCTCAGTAGAAGCATTTAAGTCGCATCTTAAAACTCATTTGTATACTCTAGCCTTTAAATAGACCCCCCTTTTAGACCAGTTGATCTGCCGTTTCTTTTCTTTTCTCCTCTGCTCCCCTCTCCCTTGTGGAGGGGGGGGGGGGGGGGGGGGGACAGGTTCGGTGGCCATGGATGAAGTGCTGGCTGTCCAGAGTCGGGACCCGGGGTGGACCGCTCGCCTGTGCATCGGTTGGGAACATCTCTGCGCTGCTGACCCATCTCCGCTCGGGATGGTTTCCTGCTGGCCCCACTATGGACTGGACTCTTACTATTATGTTGGATCCACTATGGACTGGACTCTCACAATATTATGTCAGACCCACTCGACATCCATTGCATTTGGTCTCCCCTAGAGAGGGGGGGGGGGGAGTTACCCACATATGCGGTCCTCTCCAAGGTTTCTCATAGTCATTCACATCGACGTCCCACTGGGGTGAGTTTTTCCTTGCCCTTATGTGGGCTCTGTACCGAGGATGTCGTTGTGGCTTGTGCAGCCCTTTGAGACACTTGTGATTTAGGGCTATATAAATAAACATTGATTGATTAAATGTAGCTTAAAGATGTAGATAATGGGTTTCACCATGTAGCGCTTTGAGTCTCCAGAGAAAATCACTATATAAATATAATTCACTTCACATACTCACTGGCATATTTCGAATGAGAAACACTAACATGACATGACAACATGACAAATATCTTTTAAACGTTTTCAGCGTTTTCAGAAATGCTAATTTTAGAACAATATTAAATGGCAGCATGTCTATGGCGATGTATTTAACCAAACTTTCTATGAGCGCAAACCATTTTGCACTGTTTTGTTTACACTGATCCGGCTTCTTCAGAATCAGAATCAGAAGCGAACGCAAAGAATGTGAATTGTTGGTTGGTTGTGTTTAACGTGGGCGTGCATGTTTGTTATATTCGCCTCCTCGGTGTTGATTGGCTCATTTTGTTCCAAATGTTTAAACTGAAATATTTCCACACTGGTGGGGTGGCATTTGGTTTTGTGATCATGTTAGCTGCGACATGCTAACTCGTTGCACTGTGTGAGTGTGTGATGCTAGCTGGCCAGCGGCCTCGCCTTGCCGCACAAAGAGTCAAAGACACTTAATGAGGACAAGATAATTCACCTCATTCTTTTCATTACGCTACAGCACAAACACGCGTAGCTGCTGAAAGCGACAAAAAGTGTGAATGCTATTGAAACATG
The DNA here is from genome assembly GCF_033978685.3 of Nerophis lumbriciformis. Lineage (NCBI taxonomy): Eukaryota > Metazoa > Chordata > Actinopteri > Syngnathiformes > Syngnathidae > Nerophis > Nerophis lumbriciformis. The sequence continues at coordinate 23,184,214 of NC_084555.2, read as the reverse complement.
CACATGCCGATTTATCGGCGTTGGAAAACACACCGACTTAATTTTCATTTGTCGTCGGTTAAAGGACTTATTGAATATCGGTCAAGGCCAGGGGTGAACATTTAAAAAAGTAGAATGGTTTGAATCGGATGAAAAAAGTGGGAGATGGCGGAGGACAGAAAATAGGGTGGAATAATAATTAGAATACCATTTTGTGTGATTCCTAAAAAGCATTCACACAAAATAGAACCGTCCACCCCAGAATTCGCCAAATTACTGTTGTGTTAGTAGTTCAACCTTGGCACAGGAAGGTCTTACACTATATTCTATAACATTGCTCAACAACAAATCTAATGTGGGCCTATTACCGTACTTTTGCACAATTAACTTTTGTAATACCTTGAAAGTTTGAAAAACTCAGTTCAAGAATCAAAGATATTGCTCATGCAATTTTTTGGAAAACTGGAAAAATAAAGCCATTTATACAGCATTTTCAAACATAACGCTCATAATCTGGGGATACATTGGCAGAACAAATGTTTCCCTGTTGGGCGAGGTCAGTGGTGGCATGGAAGACTGCTGGTTGACACGTGAACCCCATTCAATACACAACACAGGATTTACTGCATTATCAGATGATGGTATATGTTGAGTCACTATATATGACTAGTAATGGTAGAATGGTCAAAAAATGTTTTTAAAACTCTGGGTGAAGACTACAGCAGGTCAACAGTGTAACTGGTCAACTGGCTCAAATATGTTGCAAAAAACGAATTATAACAAAGCAAAGCATAACCTTTGTCATAGTTACCGAAAGCAATAATTTTGGTGCAAGAAAGTGGTGTAAATTTGACTTTTTAAATTTAGATATTTATGCAGTGAGCAACTACAACTATGCGTGTACTTGTGTCTACAAGTGACCACTCACTGCTTTGTTTTAGATGCAGCACTATATGTTAAAGTACCTCAGAGGTTCCACTGGCAAACAAATGATGGACAGGGTTGATGTCGCACACATTGTGCTCCCTGGTGGAGAAGACAAGAAGGAAAAACAGTGAGACAGAGAAAAGATCCTTGGCAATTAATGTGGAAAACACTCACATTGCATCTGTCTGAAGTGAGTTGAGGAAGCGACCTTGTTCAAGATTCAGTCTGTAGATTTCTGAACTGGGGGGAAAAAATGCAACATACAACTAATCCATTCTTACAGAACATGTAAGATATGTCCTATAAAACATGTAAATTTAAAGGGATTAATGTCTCCAAATGTAAAATGTCCTCACCTAGATCCCACAAAATAAAGATCACACGAGGGGTAATGGTAAGAAAAGTCCCGTCCAAACTTTGGAATTCTGGTTTTGTAGTAGTAACCATACTGGGAATGAAACTCCACATATCGATCAGAGAGTAGGAACACAAGCTGAGGATACATTCAGAATTGAAGTCAAATAAAAGAATGAATGAATAAATGTATTGTAACATGAGCCTTTATGAGCTAGTTTACATTGCACCCTTAAATGGAAAATAAATAATTATTTCATTAAAAAAACATGACACTATGGCAAACAATTCACAACACAAATATTCACTTGAGTAAGTTGTCAGAAACAATAAATTTTTAATTACCTTTGAATAGTCATCAGACAATATGTCGAAGGCCACAACTTTTGAGGGAGAGAAATGGAATTCATCAAAAAATAATTACGTGAATGATATGGACATGCAACAAGACAAAAAGTTAGCATTTACTGTCTGAATCCAGGCAACGTTCAAACTTCAGTGACAGCTGGTAGGTGTCATAACATCGAAACCTGGGCTTGTACGTGCCTGAAATGATACATACAGATTAAAAATTGACTGATATGATTTTTTCAAGTCAAAGAGGCCGATAATCGATATTTGGAGCACATATTAATTTGCAGTAAATGGTTTTAAACATGATCAGGACATGTTGGGTAGACTATGTCTCCCGGCTGGCCTGGGAATGCATCGGGATCCCCCGGGAAAAGCTAGACGAAGTGGCTGGGGAGAGGAAAGTCTGGGCTTCCCTGCTTAGGCTGCTGCCCCCGCGACCCGACCTTGGATAAGCGGAAGAAGATCGATGGATGGATAGTATATGTTAGTAAACACCTGGACAAGGCTTTAAGTAGTGTTTCTAACATTATTTTTTCAACATGTTTTATGCAGCGCTAATGTGGTTAATATAACACCCAAAAAATCAGGGCATTTCATAAACACCGTTATTACATGTGTCTAATGCTGCGGGTCAGAGAAGTTTCAAGACAGATCTTCATTTTCCCCTAAAGGCCCATTTGAAGTCTTTATGAGGTATTTTTTTGCAGTTTTGTCCTAACTTTCCCCTTACATTTGTATAATCCAACTAGATATGAATGTGTGCGTGTATATATGTGTGTGAATAATTCAGTGGACATGATGAGCTATGTTAAAAGCTTCTAGTGGGACAAGGTCATGCATCCCACATCTCTGCCTCTCTCCAGCCTGGTAAATATCATCAATAAGCTACGAATGAAGAACAATTTTTTGTATTAATAGAACATTGAATAATAAAAATAAGGTTTTCACATTGTCACCTTAATTGTGATTAATTTATTATAAGCACATTTGGTGAGTTATGTTAATTTTTAATCTCTAACGTTACTGGCTCTGTATACCTGCAAGTTGTCTCGCCCTTTTATGCTTGACTGAGCATTAACACTACAAAGATAACATGTAGCCACGGCAAAATGGAAGTCTCACACTGTCACGAGACTGATGTTGGCCACATTAAATACTTGTGACAGGATGAATTATATCTAACAAATAGTGTTAAATACTCATAATAAACATAAGACATGTCAGAAGTTTTTGTATGGTTAGTGTAAGTTTGAATGATGCGGGTCAGAGAAGCATTAGAATTTGCATTTTAAAACATTGGAAATCTTGGGAAAATTGGTTAAAAAAAACTGGATTTCTCTACATCTCAATAAGTCGCCATCTACTCAATTTTATAGCAGTTTATGAAGTTAATACATTGTAAGGTTTCCTCGTATATTAAAAGTCTCCTTAGGGCTGGGCGGTATACCGGTAATACAAATTATACCGGTATATTTTAGAAAGAGGTATGTATTTGAGACAATACCGCCATACCGATATATGTAATCCTAAATGTTTTAACGCAGAAGTCTCTATGCTCATTCTGTCTGCGCTGGGTGCTGTCATGCTCCTCCACGCACAGTGTGGTGGAGGCACACAAACTCCAGTATGAGAAGTGTGTGTCTGTGAAGCATACCTGTCAACGTTAAACTTTTTACCGGAAATAACGTATTTTGTCCTCTTTTGTCAGTGTTTTGCTGATCCCGTTTTTCCCCAGATTTTGCTCTCAATGAAAAAATTATCCTCAGCAGTATTGTTGCAAGCAATCGTGTCCGTTTGACTCAAGCCTCAGCATCACTCGGGTGAACACGCATTCATAACAGCCGCGTGGCGATTTGTGATGTATTGTATTATATCAAATTAACAACGCAAAAGAGCTGGATGCACTTGAAAATGACGGAGAAGACATTTCTGCCAAAATATAAACTTTGTGTAAATAGATATGTTGAATCATGGAGCATGTCGCGTGGATGGAGGCTTGTTAAGCCACTCGATCGCTGCAATAGCAAAAACTAAAAAACAGGACCGGGAAGATGCCAGGAAAGGAGGATAACTACTGGATTTTTACAGTATGAGAGCCCTCTAAGTATGAAATAACACCTTCAAGTCAGTTTTACACTCATTTATCCAATATAGTGTAGCATTGGTTAGCGCTAGTGCCTCACAGCGAGAAGGTCCTTTGTAGAGTTTGCATGTTCTCCCTGTGACTGTGTGGGTTCCCTCTGGATACTACGGCTTCCTCCCACCCCCAAAGGCATTCACCTGTGTATAGGTTGATTGGCAACACTAAATTGGCCCTTGTGTGTATATGTGAGTGTGACTGTTGTCTATCTGAGCTGGCCCTGCGATGAGGTATCACCCACCCCCGCAACCCTAAAAGGGACAAGCAGTAGGAAATGGACGGATATCCAGTATAGTAGACATAATAAAAGAAAATAAGACACTGAACCGACTTTAGGAGCGATAGTCTCATATACTGCAGAGTTTATATTTTTAGTTCATATCTGTGTTGGCCCTGTGATGAGATGGAGACTTGTCCAGGGTGTACCCCGCCTTCCGCCCCAATGCACCTGAGAAATGGTTTTATATCAATAAGTTATCATTAAATGATAAGAAAACTACATTTATGGTGTTTAGTGGTGCAAGGACTAATTGTGAAGCAAAATTAAAATTAAATCAAGTGGAAATTGATAGAGTATATTAAACTAAATTCTTGGGAATAATAATTGATCATAAATTATGTTGGAAACCGCATATTGAATATATAAAAGGAAAAATATCCAAATCCATTGCCATTCTTTATAAAGTAAAACACATGCTGAATAAGAAATGTCTGCATATGTTATATTATTCTTTTATTTTTCCATATTTAACATATTGTGTTGAAGTTTGGGGAAATGTTTATAGAACAAACATAGACCCAATAATTAAACTCCAAAAAAGGGTCATTATAATAACACACAAAGCGTGCTACTATGAACATACCAATCCATTATTTATAAGTTCTAATGTGTTAAAAATTTTCAGATATTGTGTTTTTATAAACAATCGAAATGATGTTTCGAGTAAAGAACAACAGCCTTCCAGCTTGTATTCTTCTTTCAATTAAGAGGAGAAAACTATAATTTACGGGGGGTATTGATTTTTTAAATAGGTAAAGCAAGAACGAATATTAAATACAAATGTACTTCAGTTTTAGGAGTTAAATGGTGGAACAAGCTCAGTGATGAGCTGAAAACATGTACTTCTTTGTTAAGGTTTAAGAAACCATTGAAAGGTGAAATAATTGAAAATTATAAAATATAGTAACAATTACTTTCATCCCATTGATTTTGATTTTTTTTTTTTAACGTTGATGTTCCAGGTAATCTTATTTTCAGTGAAGGTTTAGGATAGGCAAATATAAGCTTTGGCTTCAGCCTATTCCTTTTTCGGTCATGCTTTTTCTTTTCTTTTCCTTTTGTGTGCAAATGTGTATGATTGTTATATATGTATAGTCTGTACTCTTAAACTGGTCACACAAAATGGTTAATGGTTGATTATATGACCGAAATAAACTTATTTCATTCATTCATTCAGATAGGCTCCAGCGACTCCCCCGCGACCCCGAAAGGGACAAGCGGCAATAAAATGGATGGATGGATAATACCATTTTCATACTTGAAAACAAACACCAAAGATAAACTTCTTTTTTTTTTACCAGCTGCAAGGATGAACTGCCCATCTCGAGACACCTTTATGGAGGTGCACACGGTGGGCATCTCAAAGTCCTGGATAAGCTCAATCCTCCGCTGGATGTCTAGAAATAAAAAATACAGTAAAACAGACTAAGATGTCAACTATTGCAACATGAACACATTGGAACTTACCAACATCTTTCTTTTGCAGTTGTCTCTTCTTGCGGTCTGACAACCACTGGAAGTTCGAAACAAATTTGGATTATACTGTTGTTTATTTTAATTCATGACGTAGAACATATTTTTTTAAAAATCAGTTAATTTATGTTTCAAAACACAGGTAATTAGCCAAATAGGTGTGCTTACCAATATTTTGGCTAATGAAAGCAAAGTTATGCTAGTTCTTACCTCCGGTAGAGACTTCCCATGGCTCAAATTGTAAATCTTCACATCATTTACACTAGAAACCTGCATGTTGAAAGCTTAACAAGGTTGTGGATACTCATAACACAACAGGCAGGACACCGGCGAGTGGCACAGGACCCACGTTGATGCTTCGGCGCTAAACAGGAAATAGACGTCCGTTCAACAAATGTGTCCGCCTGGGAACTAATACAGTCTATGAAAGTTCCGCTATCGGTTGGGTCCATAAACGACATTTGGTCATTTTCATCTGAATAATATATAACCACGGAAGAGTTCGACTTAAACTTTACACGACGTTCGTCCCGTAAGTATATATTTATTTCACGTTATTCACAAATTACAGTTTATTTGAAAAAAAAAACATTAAGGCTCGTTTAATATAACCCCTCGCCCCAATAAATAAAAAACAGTTAAAATAGTGATAGGCTAATATAGTAAAAGGGCACAACATAAAGAGAAATAGCTTATATGTTGATACTAATAACAAATTCATGTTCTGTCATTATATACAAATATATGGCGTGCTTTAGCCTTTTTATATTTAACAATAAAGCAAACAATATCAAAGCGGTCCCTAAATTCTTTGATCTGTTTTAGGTATTGCGGTAGGCCTATATATGTTTGTTTGGACACATCTGAAAAAAAAAGAAGGTTCTTTTAAAAATGCAAGTATTGTAGCAGGTAACGTGATCAAATTGGTGTGCAATGACTGTAAATGTAGGAGCATGACACATCCGATTACTAGAGAGACAAAAGAAGTATATCAAATGTTAAAATTGTCAAAAGTTGCTTAACTACGGTGTAAACATTTTTCTATGAGTGAGACATTTTTTAAAGACATACAGCCTGGATATATATTGGCTTCTTATGACCTTAGGAATCAGTGGGCTTGGCTGTCAGGTAGTTTCAAGTAAAGGAGACTCACTGCATCCTCTGTTGGAGACTGACACAGGATCCCAAAGAAGATAACTTGAAGGTAAGAAAATCTTCTTTCCAATTCTCATTTTTGTGTGTGCCTTTTTTCAAAATTTTCTGACAATTTTAACGAAACATATTTTTTTAGAGTTTGTTTTCCCATATGAACATATTACTCTGGTCAACATGTTTGCTTTTTGTCTCTCCAGTGCAAAACAACATTTTTAAAAAGCACTAAGAGTCATGCAAGACGCGTGGGTGATATCTGTCCCACTGGACAAGACCAGTTCAAAAAGTGTCGAGAAACTCAAACGCTTCATTGGAAGAACTAACTTGGCCTCCTGCTGCAAATTCTCCATTCCAGATCTAAAGGCTAGTGAGGTTTTTTTTTCAAATATTTTCTGTGATTTGAGCATATATGAGGATGGTGCAGTGTTTGGTGTCCTTCTCCAGTGAAGGGATACCAGCTCAGGTTGCTGCTTTAAGTTTGTTGTGAAATTTCCATCCAACCTAATGAGCTCTTCAGTATGCTGTCACATTTTCAGACAGTTTTAAATTTCAGCCATAATTTGTTCGTGATAGCCCCTTAGTTAAGACTTATGTATACTTTGACCTCAGGTGGGAATATTGGACAGCCTACTAAGCGTGTCAGATGAACTCTCCACACTCGACATGTTTACTGAAAGGTAAAACATTTTTTTTTGTCTTAGCGTATTTTGTATATTTGTAAGTCCTTACTTAAAATGAGTAACTGAGCTTAACTGAAGTACGCACAATTATTAATTCATGTTTAAAGACGACTGATGGTTAGTTTTCCCTACTGATTTTATATTAATGAGGAGTGTATTAGCACTAATGAGAAATTTTAAAACCAGTGAAAATTGGCCACTGGAGGCCTGCTTCTTCTTGTGCTCTTCAAGTAACGCAAGTTTGATTACTTTCATGAGTGTCACTCATTAAATGCACAAGTGATTGCCAAGACCTTTCCTAGTTAGCTTTAATGGTGCTATTCTTCCTGTGTGATCCAAGCGTGATGATACAAACATGCAAATGTATGAGAGAGGTGATGGAGCAAGCCGGTGACAAAGTGATGGAAGACGTCTTAGCCAATGGAGGTGAGTCACACACAGCCGCACACACAGACACACGTTAATGCTGAGAAGGTGTTAATTTCATTGTGGGGTTAATGAGACGCTATGGAAACCCATTAAGTAATGTGCATAGATGCCTCAGGCAAATGAGGCTAAATGTGGGAACAATATACATAAACACCCACATACAGTCTGGAGCTTTCAGCTCTGTACGTAGAAATTGTACAGTACAGTAGACATCATATTTCTAATGAATTCCTCAAACACTAACAGCCCACATCACAAAGCAGAAGGATCTTCATTCTACCCTAAAGGCCCTTTTGAAGTCTTTAAGAGGTATTTTTTTGCAGTGTTGCCCTATCGTTTCCCCTCATACTTTTATATTCCAACATAATGCATTTGTGTGTGTGTGCGTGTATATGTGTGTGAATTTGTCAGTGGACATGATGAGCTATGTGACCAACTTCCAGTGGGACGAAGTCAAGTATCCCACGTCTCTGCCTCTCTCCAGCCTGGTAAACATCATCAAAAAGGTACAAATGAAGAACATTTGCGTAACATTGAATAATAAAAATACGATTGGAAAATTGTCTCGTTGATTGCGATTAATTCATTACAGGCATATTTAGCGAGTTATGCTAATTTTTAATCTCTACACGACAAATATATTATATAGCCACAGCCAAAATGAGGTTTCACTCTGTCACAAGACTGATGTTGCCCACATTAAATACTTGTTACAGGATGAATTATATCTGTCAAATATTCTTAACAAACTTAGTCATGTCAGAAGTGTGTTTATGATTTGTGTAAGTTTGAATGTTGTCTTGTTTTTAGCGTAGAGTAGGCAATGTTTTATTTTTTTTACTGTAACGCGCAACTATTACACACGCTATGTAGAAATGGCATCACTTCCGGGTGGAGATTGACCCCCATCAAACTGACTTTATGCTATTATACACATGTGCATCAATATATTGATAAATTAAATGTGCAATGATGTGTACATTATGATAAAAATCAAAGCACCTTTACATCGTGAGAAATGTTTTTATGCGTGTCATAAGGTGCATGCACGAATGTCTGCTGCTGATAAATAACATCATGTTCTGACGTTGTAAAAGGTTTAAGACATGATATACTGTCCATGCGGAAAGTATTCATAGCGCTTCACTTTTTACACATTTTGTTATGTTACAGCATCATTACAAAATTTAATGCATTAATTTTTGTCCTCAAAATACTACACACAATACCCCATAATGACAATGTGAAAATGTTTTTTCTTTTCAGAAAGTTTTGCAAATGTATTAGAAATAAAAACAATAAAAAAAATTACATGTACATAAGTATTTACAACCTTTGCTCAATACTTTGTTGATGTATCTGGTGGCAGCAATTACAGTTTCAAGTTTTTTTGAATACGATGCCACAAGCTTGGCATATCTATCTTTCGGCAGTTTCACCCATTCCTTTTTGCAGCACCTCTCTAGCTCAATCTGGTTGGATGGAAAGCGTCGATGCGCACCCATTTTTAGATCTCTCCAGAGATGTTTAATTGGATTGAAATCCGGGCTTTGGTTGGGCCACTCAAGATCATTTACAGAGTTTTCCTGTAGCAATTCCATTGATATCTTGGCAAACTTCTACGAAGGAATGGCTTCCGTCTGGTCACTATACAATACAGGCCTGATTGGTGGATTTCTGCAGAGATGGTTGTCTTTCTGCAAGGATCTTCTCTCTCCACAGAGGAATGATGTAGCTCTGACAGAGTGACCATCAGGTTCTTGGTCACCTCTCTGACTAGGACCTTTCTCCCTTGATCGCACAGTTTAGACGGTCATCCAGCTATAGGAAGAGTCCTGGTGGTTTTGACTTTTTTCCATTTACGGATGTTGGAGGGCCACTGTGCTCATTTGGACTTTCAAGGCAGCATATATTTTTCTATACTCTTCCCCAGATGTGTGCCTTGAGACAATCCTGTCTCTGAGGTCTACAAACAGTTCCTTCGACTTTATTCTTGGTTTGTGCTCTGCCATGCACTGTCAAGTGTGTGACCTTATATATAGACAGGTGTGTGCCTTTCCAAATAATGTCCAACCAACTAAATTTACCACAGGTGGACTCCAAATAAGCTATAGGAACAGCTCAAGGAGGATCAGTTGAAAAATGATGCCCCTGAGCTCATTTTTGAACTTCATGGAAAAGGCTTTGAATACTTGTGTACATGTGATTTCTTAGTTTTTTATTCTTAATACATTTCACGTTGTCTTATGGGGTATATTGTGTGATGAATTTAGAGGACAAAAATGAATTTATTTCTATTTTGGAATAAGGCTGTAACATAAAATGTGGAAAAAATGAATCGCTGTGAATACTTTCCGGATGCACTGTAATGTTGCACATTAATGTACGTGTATGAGACAGCTGCGATTGACAGTCAGGAAAGGCAATCAAAGCCAACATTTTCTAGATCCAATTTACAAAGTGTAGCATGTAATTGTGACAAATATAAACATTTATTTGTTTTATCTGTTCTCTTAAACCAATATTGGTAACATTTGCTAGCACTGGGATTGATGGCTCTGTTTTATTTATCTTATATTATCTGAAGTAGAGAAAAAGCAACATTCAATGATTATTGTTCAGAAAAGTGTTCTTCCTCTTTTTTGATGTGTTAACCTCAGTACTTTTGAACCTGGTGTTTTATTTTAGTAAATAAAACAGACTGTTCAAGTCTGTTAAAAACAACAAATGACTTTATAATGCCACTTTTTTGTTTATATATTGTAATGAATCTATACAAAACATACCTCAAGTCTGGGGCTTTTCTCAGCATTCTTTAAGGTGAGATTAAATATATTTTATATTAATTGATTTCAGACAGTATCATAATTAATTAATTAATCACTATATTTGTAAATAGCTTGACAGCACTAAATAAAACTATACATCCATCCATCCATCCATCCATTTTCTGCCGAACAACAGAAAAAAACTACACTGAATTCTTTAACGTGTTTCCCACTGCTGGTGAACAGTATTCACTTAATCTAAAAAGTATTATGCAGCATTTAAGGGGCCTATAAAGAAATCCAAGTGTATAAAGGTCGTAAAAGATAAATAGTTTGATGAAGTGGTGAAGTTGTAAAAGAAAATGCATAGACAAGTTTTGTAATGCTGAATGTTGTCATGTAAGATTTAATTCAGTGACATCAGGAACTCAACTCACTAGTCAACGGCATTATTTAAAGTGTTGTGTAAATTGGGGCAACCGTAGTCTAAAAAAACATTTTAACTGTTATAAGACTCACACGATTCCCATCTCATTAATTGTTAGTCTTAATATAATTTTTGGACATTATTATGATGATTGCACTACATTAAAGGCCTACTGAAATGCGATTTTCTTATTTAAACGGGGATAGCAGGTCCATTCTATGTGTCATACTTGATCATTTCGCGATATTGCCATATTTTTGCTGAAAGGATTTAGTAGAGAACATCGACGATAAAGTTCTCAACTTTTGGTCGCTGATAAAAAAGCCTTGCCTGTACCGGAAGTAGCAGACGAGTAGCGTGACGTCACAGGTTGTGGAGCTCCTCACATCTGCACATTGTTTACAATCATGGCCACCAGCAGCGAGAGCGATTCGGACCGAGAAAGCGACGATTTCCCCATTCATTTGAGCGAGGATGAAAGATTTGTGTAGGAGGAAAGTGAGAGTGAAGGACTAGAGGGCAGTGGGAGCAATTCAGATCGGGAAGATGCTGTGAGAGGCGGGTGGGACCTGATATTCAGCTGGGAATGACTAAAACAGTAAATAAACACAAGACATATATATACTCTATTAGCCACAACACAACCAGGTTTATATTTAATATGCCACAAATTAATACCGCATAACAAACACCTCCCCCTCCCGTCCATATAACCCGCCAATACAACTCAAACACCTGCACAACACACTCAATCCCACAGCCCAAAGTACAGTTCACCTCCCCAAAGTTCATACAGCACATATATTTCCCCAAAGTCCCCAAAGTTACGTACGTGACATGCACATAGCGGCACGCACGTATGGGCAAGCGATCAAATGGTTGGAAGCCGCAGCTGCATGCGTACTCACGGTACCGCGTCTGCGTATCCAACTCAAAGTCCTCCTGGTAAGAGTCTCTGTTGTCCCAGTTCTCCACAGGCCAATGGTAAAGCTTGACTGTCATCTTGTAAACAATGAAACACCGGCTGTGTTAAGCGGCACACCAGTCAAGGGGTGCATTCTACGGCGGGGGTGCGTTATCCAGCACAACACCTGCCGCAATACACCGCTTCTCACCTACAACTTTCTTCTTTGCTGTCTCCATTGTTCAATGAACAAATTGCAAAAGATTCACAACACAGATGTCCAGAATACTGTGGAATTTTGCGATGAAAACAGACGACTTAATAGCTGGCCACCATGCTGTCCCAAAATGTCCTCTACAATCCGTGACGTCACGCGCAGACGTCATCATACTGAGACGTTTTCAGCAGGATATTTCGCGCAAAATTTAAAATTGCACTTTAGTAAGCTAACCCGGCCGTATTGGCATGTGTTGCAATGTTAAGATTTCATCATTGATATATAAACTATCAGACTGCGTGGTTGGTAGTAGTGGGTTTCAGTAGGCCTTTAAATAAACATCTAAAAAGATAATAGCGACAATATTAAACTATCCTCTTAAAATCAAACACCACTATAACTGCTGCAAATGTGTTTCAGTATTATCACTAAATAATACTTGTGCTCTTGGTGGCTGCATGTGTGTGTCAGGAAGTTTCCCAGGTGAAGTTGGAATTCAAATCCAGAGCTGCAACATACAGCAGTGTGAAAAAACGTTTGCAGAACCTGGAGCACCAACAAGAGTGAGTTATTTTAAATTGATACATGCATGACATTATTCCATATTAAAGTACTACATTTATATTTTCAGAGGCAGTTTGAAAACATGCAGCCTGAATGGCATTGTAAGGAGAGAAGACCTGGTGGTCTCAGAGTACCTGACTACTCTCCTGGTGCTGGTGAGCAGGTCAGGAAAACAGACTCTGTGAAAATAAGGGATTTTACAATTGTGCTATATAATCATATTTGGATTGTTTCATTGCCATAGTCCGGAAGGTGTCAGAACTTTAATCAAAATGTTAAAATCCACCCAATGCAGGTCAATATGTGCTATGCTATTTGAACAAAACATTCATCATAGCTTTGTATTGTAGGTGAAAAAGCAAATTAGTGTAATACGTAATAATGTATAGCATTAGTAATGAAATTGTTTGATGTTTAGAGTATGTTGAGGGCTAATAAAAATGAACACTTCTGCCATAGTTAGTTTGCTTTCATTGGCATCACAGGAGGGACTATATGCAGTGGGAAAAGACATATGAATCTTTGTCAGAATTTGTGGTGCCACGGTCAAGCAGGTGAGTGGTCTTTCTCATATCATAAGTCTTTTGGTGTATTCATACTAAAATACATGTGCTTGTAATATTCAAAAACCTTAACTAAATAAGGCAATGGGTTGAGTTTTTTCTTGCCCTGATGTGGGATCTGAGCCGAGGATGTCGTTTGGGCTTGTGCAGTCCTTTGAGACACTTGTGATTAAGGGCTATGTAAATAAACTTTGATTGAAAACTTTGAATAGTAATTAATAGTAATTGCATCAGTTGATGGAAATAAAGTCATGTGATTACTCAGTTTCATTATATGACATTTTTAACATTATCAAAGGTGTTTTGTGTTAATATTTTTAGGTTTCTGGAACGAACTATTTGGATTTACATTATTTCTAATAGGAACAATTGCTTCAATTTGGGGGGCAGCACGGTGCAAGAGGGGTTAGTGCGTCTGCCTCACAATACGAAGGTCCTGAGTAGTCCTAAATTCAATCCCGGGCTCGGGATGTTTCTGTGTGGAGTTTGCATGTTCTCCCCGTGACTGCGTGGGTTCACTCCGGGTACTCCGGCTTCCTCCCACCTCCAAAGACAAGCACCTGGGGATAGGTTGATTGGCAACACTAAATTGGCCCTAGTGTGTGAATGTGAGTGTGAATGTTGTCTGTCTATTTGTGTTGGCCCTGCGATGAGGTGGCGACTTTTCCAGGGTGTACCCCACCTTCCGCCCGATTGTAGCTGAGATAGGCTCCAGCGCCCCCCGCAACCCCAAAGGGAATACGCGGTAGAAAATGGATGGATGCTTCAATTTGCATACATAATAAAACCGAGACTCTAACACAGGGGTGCCCACACTTTTTCAGCAGGCGAGCTACTTTTTAAATGACCAAGTCGAGGTGATCTACCTCATATATATGTATATATATATATATATATATATATATATATATATATATATATATATATATATATATAATTTATTTTATTTTATTATGTTCACATGTTAAAGGTGTACAAAATACATGCATGTTTAACATATAGA